>NC_083485.1:14079349-14109349 GCF_030014155.1 Tachysurus vachellii
AAAAAAGCTTGCGTATTTTATAGAACTCTTATTTGGTCTTATATGATATGATATTTGGCTCTCTGAGATGATATTTGTTTCTCTAAAATGATATTTGGACCTATGAGATAATTGTTGGTTTTTCTAGATGATAAGTATTTCTCTGAGATAATATTTGGTTTTCTGAGGTAATATTTGCTTCTTTGAAGTAAATTTTGGTTCTCTGAGATGATATTTAGTTCTCTGAGATAATTGTCGGTTCTCTGAGATGATATTTAGTTCTCTGAGATAATTTTCGGTTCTCTGAGATGATATTTAGATCTCTGAGATAATTGTTGGTTTTTTGAGCTGATATTTAGTTCTCTGAGATAATTGTCGGTTCTCTGAGATGATATTTAGTTCTCTGAGATAATTGTTGGTTCGTTGAGATGATATTTAGTTCTCTGAGATAATTGTTGCTTCTCTGAGATGATATTTAGTTCTCTGAGATAATTGCTGGTTCTCTGAGATGATATTTAGTTCTCTGAGATAATTGTTGGTTCTCTGAGATGATATTTAGTTCTCTGAGATTATATTTAGTTCTCTGAGATAATTGTTGCTTCTCTGAGATGATATTTAGTTCTCTGAGATAATTGTTGCTTCTCTGAGATGATATTTAGTTCTCTGAGATAATTGTTGGTTCTCTGAGATGATATTTAGTTCTCTGAGATAATTGTTGGTTCTCTGAGATGATATTTAGTTCTCTGAGATAATTGTCAGTTCTCTGAGATGATATTTAGTTCTCTGAGATAATTGTTGGTTTTTTGAGATGATATTTAGTTCTCTGAGATAATTGTCGGTTCTCTGAGATGATATTTAGTTCTATGAGATAATTGTTGGTTCTCTGAGATGATATTTAGTTCTATGAGATAATTGTTGGTTCTCTGAGATGATATTTAGTTCTCTGAGATAATTGTCGGTTCTCTGAGATGATATTTAGTTCTCTGAGATAATTGTTGGTTCTCTGAGATGATATTTAGTTCTCTGAGATAATTGTTGGTTCTCTGAGATGATATTTAGTTCTCTGAGATAATTGTTGGTTCTCTGAGATGATATTTAGTTCTCTGAGATAATTGTTGGTTCTCTGAGATGATATTTAGTTCTCTGAGATTATATTTAGTTCTCTGAGATAATTGTTGGTTCTCTGAGATGATATTTAGTTCTCTGAGATAATTGTCAGTTCTCTGAGATGATATTTAGTTCTCTGAGATAATTGTTGGTTTTTTGAGATGATATTTAGTTCTCTGAGATAATTGTCGGTTCTCTGAGATGATATTTAGTTCTATGAGATAATTGTTGGTTCTCTGAGATGATATTTAGTTCTATGAGATAATTGTTGGTTCTCTGAGATGATATTTAGTTCTCTGAGATAATTGTCGGTTCTCTGAGATGATATTTAGTTCTCTGAGATAATTGTTGGTTCTCTGAGATGATATTTAGTTCTCTGAGATAATTGTTGGTTCTCTGAGATGATATTTAGTTCTCTGAGATAATTGTTGGTTCGTTGAGATGATATTTAGTTCTCTGAGATGATATTTAGTTCTCTGAGATAATTGTCGGTTCTCTGAGATTATATTTAGTTCTACGAGATAATTGTTGGTTCTCTGAGATGATATTTAGTTCTATAAGATAATTGTTGGTTCTCTGAGATGATATTTAGTTCTCTGAGATAATTGTCGGTTCTCTGAGATGATATTTAGTTCTCTGAGATAATTGTCGGTTCTCTGAGATGATATTTGGAATGGTTAGTCTTATTTGTTTTAACTTATGGATTTGTTACCAATAGTGGTTATTTTCACAGAATGATAATTAAAGTAGTGTGTAAATGAAATAAACACATAATCATACTTCAGAACATGATTCGAATATTAAACCTCACTAATTCATCACAGTTTGATCTTTAGAGGTTCAGACTAGTGATTTTTATTATACCTACATTTCCACAAACTCAGGATAGGATACAAACTTTTTTTCCGAACTCACTGGGATCATTTCTTATGTAAATGCTCCTGTGAAGGATTTCCGAATAATATTTTTTTATATCTGTTTGATAAATGAGACCACAATGTTCTCAGCTACACCCTAAGCACCATCATAACCGTCTCCTCAGTTCTCTCATTTTGCATGGCTTCCAGCACAGCACCCAGCATCACTTCTCATCATATCTACACCTTTCTTTCTTTATGTTCTAAGCCTCACTCTTAGTTCTGAGGTTTGTCCTGCGCAATCCTGGAATTATGCACTGCTCCTAGCATTGCCCAAGCACCATGCTACTGGTTTACGAATTCTAAGACTGGGATTGAGCTTCATCTAGTCTTCTATCAGTCCTCTTGCTATCTGATGACACGGGACACAACTGACTCTGAAATAGAAAACGTGAACAGTCCAGTTTCTGTAACCTGTCCTCCTAGATTGATCTGCCGTCTCCACTAACGACCGTCCTCCTCGCTCCCCCCCAACGTCTCTGCTCCTTTCACCCATTAAAATTGTATTTATCTCAGGAGCACTGGGCGGGCGTGATGAAGATCGTCCCTGAGGCCACGCCGCTCGAGACGTAGAGCGAAAGAAAAACATTTCTCCTCCCAAGATGTCCATTTCATCCTGATGTCCCTGCATCGTCCAGCTGCATTGATCAAAGGAGCGCGTGCAGCTGTTTCACGTACCAACTACGACACATCGCAAATTGATCTGCTCCGTGATAGAATGCCTTTTTTTTTTCTTTTTTCTGAGTCCAAAAAGACTAATGCTGCTGGAGGGAGGAGAGAAAATTGAACAGAGAATAGATGCACCTCGAGTTAAAGGCTCAAAGGTCTTTTTTTATTTCAGTTTCCAAACAATGGGAAAAGCAAAGATCGGAGATAGCATCGGGGAAAAAAAACAATCCTTGGGCATGTGCCAGGGTTTCTGCTCTATTGTAAGGCGTATCGAACGTATACTTTCCGTCGCATTGCATAACGATATACAGTGACTAAAAATAAGCTCAGAGAAAACTAAAAATTTTGTCTCTGCGAGGTTCAGATTAAAGAAAAAAAACATTCTGAACGTTTTTTCTTATTATAGTTTTTAATTACTGTGTGATCTTCATAGGTGTCACAGTTCAATCTTAAGGTCTGTAATTAACGGTTTCCTATATGACCCGCAATGCCATGCTGAGAGCGGAGGAGTGAGAGGAGTGAGAGAGGAGTGAGATTCAGACCTCATTTCATAGCTACCTAAAGAGAGCGAGCGAGAGAGAGAGAGAGAGAGAGAGAGAGAGAGGCCATGTCCAGACTAATCCGGATATATTTGAAAACGGAGTTTACGTCTAAAAACGCTCTGCATCCACATGAGTAAAGCTTCAACCAGCGTCATTTCCGCTAGGCGTTTATTTACTTTCGACTGCATCACATGACTAAAAATGCGTCATAGTATTCAAAAGCCCCCGTCTTCACAGTCCACACTAAGACGCGAAGACGGCGTTTTCAAATTTATCCGCTTTAGAGAGCGTCTTCCAACAGCTACGTTTTCGTTGACTTAAAGCGCTCTCAGTGTGGACGAAAGGCCAAAACGGAGAGAAAAAAATACGTTTTCGAAAGTAAACGTATTAGTGTGGACATGGCCAGAGAGAGAGAGAGAGAGAGAGAGTTCTGTCCAGCTCTCTTACTTCTGTTTAATCTGTACAAAGCGCTCATCGTAGCCACACGGAGTCTCTAAACACATCACTTAAATTTCATTAGAATCATATTTAACATGTTTAAGGGAGATGTTTCCTTTACCCAGTGCTGTCCATTACTCATTTTTGCATGACGCTGAATTGTAATTAATTTTCTTCTTTATTTTTTTTTACACCGGAAGAAATAAAGCTCCCTCCCACCCTCTTTATACAAAATGAAGTCAAAGTTTATATTATCCCATTAGCCCTCAGAGGCGTCCCGTGGGGCGGATTAAGCAGCGCCATTCAGAAGATGGAAAAATGTAATCACGTTCGTGTCTCCATCCATATCCCCCCACTTCATGATTAATAGTGGGCTTTTTGCTTTGCCTTTAATGGCCGGAGGTTAAAACCCGATACGTCCTCCCTACTGCTCTCTCGATGGACGTGAAGGTGGGGAGATCATGGAGGTCGGTCTGCGCAGCCTTGACAGCTAGTGAGAAACGAGCAGGTTGAACAGGACTGAACATCAACAACAAGAAAGTTCTGGGGAGAAATGCTGTTCTTTTAGATCTACAGTATACTGATATGTTTCCATGGTAACGACCCAGGGTTTCATACTTTTTCCACATTAAATTGTTTAGTTTTTTAGCTTTTTTAAAGTATCCAAAATGGTTCACTAATTAATCACTGCAATAATAATAATAACAAAAACAATAATAAATTAGATCAACTTGTACCACAGATCTGTTGAATTCTTGATTCTGATTGGTCAGCAGCATTGGTCATTGGTTTTAGTATAAACTCAATACCAGTCATGTAACTAAGTGATATGAAAAATGTTCACCTGAGGTATTTAAGCCCCAACACATTCAGTCTTTCCTCCGAACAGAAGGCAACGACATTTTTGAAATTTTGACCTGATTGTCTGATGTGCATTCATTCAAGATCCAAGATAAGAAAAGCAGCTGGCTTTATACACTTTACCCCTACACACTTTGCATATAAACACTTTACCCCATACAATTTACCCCATACACTTTACCCGTATACACTTTACCTAATACACTTTACCCTATACACTTTACCCCTATACACTTTACCCTATACACTTTAACCATATACACATTAACCCTATACACTTTAACCCTATACACTTTAACCCTATACACTTTAACCCTATACACTTTAACCCTATACACTTTAACCCTATACACTTTAACCAT
This sequence comes from Tachysurus vachellii, assembly GCF_030014155.1. NCBI lineage: Eukaryota > Metazoa > Chordata > Actinopteri > Siluriformes > Bagridae > Tachysurus > Tachysurus vachellii. The sequence goes on from NC_083485.1 coordinate 14,084,225, forward strand.
ATACACTTTAACCATATACACATTAACCCTATACACTTTAACCATATACACATTAACCCTATACACTTTAACCCTATACACTTTAACCCTATACACTTTAACCATATACACATTAACCCTATACACTTTAACCATATACACATTAACCCTATACACTTTAACCCTATACACTTTAACCCTATACACTTTAACCATATACACATTAACCCTATACACTTTAACCATATACACATTAACCCTATACACTTTAACCCTATACACTTTAACCCTATACACTTTAACCATATACACATTAACCCTATACACATTAACCATATACACATTAACCCTATACACTTTAACCCTATACACTTTAACCCTATACACTTTAACCATATACACATTAACCCTATACACATTAACCCTATACACTTTAACCATATACACTTTAACCCTATACACATTAACCCTATAAACTTTAACCCTATACACATTAACCCTATACACTTTAACCCTATACACATTAACCCTATACACTTTATCCATATACACATTAACCCTATACACATTAACCCTATACACATTAACCCTATACACTTTAACCCTATACACTTTAACCCTATACACATTAACCCTATAAACTTTAACCCTATACACATTAACCCTATAAACTTTAACCCTATACACATTAACCCTATACACTTTAACCCTATACACATTAACCCTATACACTTTATCCATATACACATTAACCCTATACACATTAACCCTATACACATTAACCCTATACACATTAACCATATACACATTAACCCTATACACTTTATCCATATACACATTAACCCTATACACATTAACCCTATACACATTAACCATATACACATTAACCCTATACACTTTAACCCTATACACTTTAACCCTATACACTTTATCCATATACACATTAACCCTATACACATTAACCTTATACACATTAACCATATACACATTAACCCTATACACATTAACCCTATACACTCACAGGACAATGCGAATTCACATCACAACTTTGTGGAGTTTTTGATCAGCTCTGAATGATCAAACCCTTTAGCATGAATGGTAAAAGTGTGATGCTAAAATTAGCGCTCATTAGGGTTTAGAAACAAACTGTGACATGATCTGGACACGATCATGTGAATGGTGAGACACGTTTGAGGGACATGTTGCACTGTACAGAAGATTTTTACTCTCGAGGCCCTTTTGTCATTGCTGCATTACAGAAAAATAGTCATCTTTTCATCTTCTCAGCCTGGCTCGCTCTTTCTCCACTGACGAACAATAATGAAGCTATTACTGTGACTCAGCTTTCTCTAAATGGGTGCATTTAGAGACTGTTCATGTCATTTTGTCTGTTTTTGCTTCCTCAGCGCCCTCTGTTTTGAGTTAAGGAAATAAGGAGCAGGAGACGTATGTTCATGCGTCTGCATACGTTTATCAGTCATTTAGTTGAGACAGCGTTTACAAATACAAAGACTTTATAAAGCAGTTATACATGTAGAGGAAGATGTAAATTTTCATGATGAGCACAAAAGAGGAGGAAGACGGGAGAAAGGAAAGGCTAATGGCTGCCGAGACTCCATTTGTGACTAATGGGCTCTTTAACCTGAAGTACTTAATTGGTTTCAAAGCACTTTAAAGTACATGAAGCATACAACAGTGCCTGATAAGAAGAGTCTCGTTTCAATCAAAGACTGTTTTTTATCCAATCACTTTGAGATCATCTATTTGTTAAATTACTCAGTCGTTTTCTTCCGCTAATGAGCGACTTCGGCTAATTCTTGCTTATCGGACTTCCAGGGATTCCGCGTTTCGAACAGCCAGTCAGATTCAAGCTCAAATTGTTTTGTCATTTTATCTACATATTTACTTTTAAAATGGAATTAGATTTTGTGACTACAGTTTTAGTAAAAACAAATGTAAATAACAACAAATACAATAGGAGGCACGTGGCTTAGTGGTTAGCACGTTCGCCTCACACCTCCAGGGTTGGGGGTTCGATTCCCACCTCCACCTTGTGTGTGTGGAGTTTGCATGTTCTCCCCGTGCCTCGGGGGTTTCCTCCGGGTACTCCGGTTTCCTCCCCCGGTCCAAAGACATGCAAGGTAGGTTGATTGGCATCTCTGGAAAATTGTCCGTAGTGTGTGATTGAGTGAGTGAATGAGAGTGTGTGTGTGTGCCCTGCGATGGGTTGGCACTCCGTCCAGGGTGTATCCTGCCTTGATGCCCGATGACACCTGAGGCTCCCCGTGACCTGAGGTAGTATGGATAAGCGGTAGAAGATGAATGAATGAATGAATGAATGAACAAATACAATAATAATAATAATAATAATAATAATAATAATATTAATAATAATAATAATAGTAAAATAAAATGATGCTAACTCATGTTATGTTTGAAATGTCTAAAGAGTCCATTAGGTGGCACATACAAAATGGCTGATGGACTTCAGATCCCATTTATCAATAACTTTACTTTCTAAAGTAAAGTTATGAAGCCCAGAAATAAAAATATATAAATATATATATATATATGCCCAAACTCTGATTTTTTTACTCAAATTTGTTAGATTGTTAACTATTGTGTCCAAGATCAAGAAAATAAAATAAAATTGTGATCTTTGGTATAGACTGGTTCCTCAAGGTACACTGTTTGATTAAGCGATGTTCTTTACCTCCGCAAACACACTTTTTGATAGTCATTGAGATGGTAGCTTAAGTAGTTAACTACTGATGGGAAGACTGTGAGTTAAAATCCTTGGACCACCAAGCTGCCACTGCTGGGCCCTTGAGCAAGACCTTTAACCCTACAACTGTTCAGCCGTATGAATGAGATAAACCTAAGTTGCTCTGGATAAGAGAGTCTGCCAAATGCCATAATAGTAAATCTCCATTCTGAACTCTTGAATACATCAATGTCCAAATTTCCATTTATAATGACTTACATATTTCATAGCACGCTTCACAGAGCCACATGATGAACTCTCTCCTTGAACTAGTGTGGCTTGAACTAAGGCGACCTTAACACCTTGCAGATTTCTGACATGTTTACTGGCATCTATTTTGGTCTCTCTGAGCTCCTGTTCTGTAGCACTTCCACTACCGCTCTTTCCCTCAGGACCAGATGCAACAATATACTGAGACCTAATAATCTGCTGGGAACTCTTTTGCATACCCATGAGGTTTGAGTAAAAGAAAAAACACATGCCTTGGTACTCTTGTTTATTTGTTGGTCCGTGCATTAATATGCTGCAAAAACACACGCCTTGTGTGTGTGGAGTTTGCATGTTCTCCCCGTGCCTCGGGGGTTTCCTCCGGGTACTCCGGTTTCCTCCCCCGGTCCAAAGACATGCATGGTAGGTTGATTGGCATCTCTGGAAAATTGTCCGTAGTGTGTGATTGCGTGAGTGAATGAGAGTGTGTGTGTGCCCTGTGATGGGTTGGCACTCCGTCCAGGGTGTATCCTGCCTTGATGCCCGATGACGGCTCCCTGTGACCCGAGGTAGTTCGGATAAGCGGTAGAAAAGTGAGTAAGTGAGCAAACAGTTTAGGTTATACCCCTGAAGTTATAACGATTTGTAGGCTGTAGAAAGATCTAGAAGAATGGTAGCTTTGCAAGTGGTCTATTTTCTGGTTTATGGTAAAATGCACAGTAAATAGAGCACTTGTGGACTGACCCTTTATAGGCTTCCACTTGAAGTTGTGGTTGCACTGTGCAGGAGCTGTTAGCAGTGTCTATTTACAAAGCAATTTGTTCATTGCAGCAGTTCAAGCCTCACCTAACTCCATAACACAGAGTTGCTATAGACATCATCATTTAACGTGTGTGTTTTACCAGCATGGCCTAGCGAACATGCCTTCCGGTCAGAGTGGACAAATCTTCAGTCTTCTGACTGCGTCTTCAACTCGAGTGGGATTTGTTGTTTCAGCGCATATCAGACAGCCCGAGAGTGTGTGTGCTGAGTCGTAACACTCATTCCCCGGGCGAGAGTGTGAACTAGTGTGTGAAGGTAGTATCAGACATGGATGTGTCTGCTTGAGAGAGCATCATCACAGGTGTGAAAACAGCATCCAGGGGTTTCATCTCACACTGCTGTACACACGCTTACATATGGATCAGGGTTTTAAGTGGTGTAGAGATGTTATTTGACAGCCATGCATTCCTAGGAGCCCCTCTACCTTGTCCATCCATGGTCCGTTGGAGCACCACTGAGAAGATATTTAGGTGGTGGTCCCAGGAAGCACAGGATCAATGTTGCACCACCTGATATACTACCACTAAATAGATAGTTTCACTGGAATAAATAAAATCAGGAAAGCGGTAATACTTATTGGTTCTATGGGATCTGGGAAAGGGGGTGATGAGTTGTGCATAGCAAGTGGGCCCCAAGTGAGGATTAGCATTTATAGACACTTTATCATATCTGACACGAATTCCTTTAGCAGATCCTTTTATCCATCATGTATTCTGAGCACATCCGACTCAAATTCCCTGTCTTCACTCCCGCTTCTCATTCCATTCCTGTTTGGTGCACCACTTGCCTTTAGGGATTGCGAAGGGCTACTGTGAACACAATGCATTGTTGGTCCACCGTTCTCGTTGTTCATTGCTAATGTCACCATGCTTGATCTAGCCGTGTGCTGCATTGCTGAGTGATGCTTTAACATTGGGCTGTCTCATTCTGCTCAGTTCTCCATGCTTCCTCTGTGACGTTGACTAAGTACCCTGATCTTTTATTAGCGAAGCCTTTCTAGTCTGTGATCTTCCTTATCTTTCTTCTTTCTTTTCTTCCTGGTCTGTTTTTTCTCTCTTTATTTCTCTTTCCTTATGTTTTCATTCCATTGGCCATTGCTCCTATTGTTTCTTTCACCCCTCCCTTCCTACCCTCCTGGCTTTTCTCCCCTTTTCCCCCTTACCTTCTTCCTTACCCCTCTTCTCTTCTCTTCTCTTCTCTTCTCTTCTCTTCTCTTCTCTTCTCTTCTCTTCTTCTCACCTTTACCTCCACCCCCTCTCCTCTCCTCCTTTCTTCCCTGTATATGACTAACGGGTCAGAGGGCACTCCAGCTGTCCAGCCCTCTGATCCCCCCGTTCCCCACACTCCTTCGTTGACTTACTCCTCTCCTCCCCCACCAGTTGTCCCGAGCTCAGGCGTCCTCCCTTCCTTCCCCCGGGACCTGACCCCTGTGCTTGTGTCCAGCCGCTTTGTGCGTCTCTCCTGGCGCCCCCCAGTGGAGACACGTGGTACCATCCTCACCTATGGAGTCTTTTACACACAGGAGGGCATTAACAGGTACGAAACACTCTCATTATTATTATTATTATTATTATTATTATTATTATTATTATTAATATTAATATTAAAAGCAAGCAATACATTGGGAGTGATGAGCAGCAACTTATAACTAAGATATCATACAAGATGTGCTGCAAATCCTCTAGATTTTTAAATAAGCCTTTATTAACAAAAAGAAACATGACTGTCTATGACAGATGACATGCTGCTTGTCTAAAGTAAAACTTTTTATCTAATGAACCCTTAAACACATAAAAGCATAAGGATTTCTTTGATTCTGCCTATTAATATGTATGTAAATGCAATGTTGGGCTCATAGATGGAAATGAAAGCGGGCCTGATGGAAATTTAGGCATGTCTCTGCATATATCCACTACAAAGTGCACTATATGGGTGTTTTGTAGTCAGAAAGAAAAGCAGAAGAAGTTTTTATGCAATTCCACAACACACAGCAAATCCCTTCATCTACTGAATAGCCCTTATGCACTGTAATGTCTGGATACAGGGTCTGAGGTCATAAATTGCTGACAGAAGATGTTAGAAGAAGGATAAGTGACTAGCATTTATAGACGCTAATATTCATTATTATTTATGAATTTTCACATTTTCCTAGCTAACAGGAGCTAACCTGAAGGGAGTTTTTTTTTTTTTTTCGAAATACCAAAAACATTTGATTGCTAATTTTAGATAGCTAGCTAGCATGAGATTGCTAAATGTTCAAAATCTTCATAGCTAATGATAGATGGTTAGCAAACAAGCCAATTTGATGGGATTTTGAGAAAAGTCATAATCCTAAAAGCTAAAAATGCTTCACTGCAAATATTACATAACATGAGCCAGCCTCAATCCTAAAGTGTTTAAAATCTTCACTGCCATGGATGGTTAGTTGACTAACAACCTAACTTTTTGAGCATCATAGTAAAACCAGAACGGCTTTGAGGTTAGAAATGGGCTCGGTGACAAACCAGGTGGTCAAAAAGATGGCATATTAATAGCCAAAGTGTATTTTTTACTAACTCCTATAACAGCTGTAAGCAGGAAATGAACACGATATGGTGTTACCTCACCTTCAAGTGCTTTCGTTCTCTCTTTTATAGACAGCTGGCTGCTGCTCTGCAGTCAGGTTCTGTAAGTCAGTAGTATATTACGCTCTCTTTATGGTTCCCCTAAAGCATCTTTTTTTTTTCCGAAGGTGTCTCTGCTCATCATGAGGTACATAAAGTCTAGGCTCTTAAATAAAGCAACCTCTGTCTTTCGTTTATTGTGGCACTGAAATGGAGGATATTTGGCAGGGGTTTGAGGACAAAGTCTTGTATCATGTTTGTTGGGATCTCAGAGTCATGTTTTAATTGATGCTTGTGACTTCTTACAGAGAACGCTCGGTGAACGTGACAGAGCCGGAGAGTCTCCAGTTGACGGTGAACAATCTGAAGCCTGAGGCGGTTTATATCTTCAGGGTGGTGGCCTACAATGAGCTGGGGCCAGGAGAAAGCTCAGAGCAAATCCGGCTCTCCACACAGCCTGAACGTACGTATGCTCATCACACTCTACTGGACTGGACAAATGGTTTTATGAAGTTGTGGATTTGCTGTCCGGTCTTAGATTGGGATGAACTTCGAAATGAGTGCATCTTTTAGTTAATATTAGTATTAACACTAAGACCAATATAAGCATTGTGCGCTAAATTCCTAATTAGAAAGTCATAAGCATCTTTAGGCCGCTAATTTCTTTAGCGAATTCCATCGAGTATTTAACCAAAAAAATGTTAACGCAAAGTTTTCGAAGACCATTGAATCAAAACGTCAACAAGCTGGAGCAACCTTAACTCAGATGGTACGTACATTTTTGTTTAATCCTTAATGTTGACGCTTAAAATTTTAGGTCGATTTTTATGTATACAATTTTGAACACATTGTAAAAGTTATCAGCTGTTTTGAAAACAAAGAAAGTTTTGACAGATTGTGATGATTCTGACAAAAATTAGGTTCAATGGCAAGTTCCTAAAAGATTTTAATTTTGCCATTAAATTTCTATCTGAAGGGGGGCACGGTGGCTTAGTGGTTAGCACGTTCGCCTCACACCTCCAGGGTTGGGGGTTCGATTCCCGCCTCCACCTTGTGTGTGTGGAGTTTGCATGTTCTCCCCGTGCCTCGGGGGTTTCCTCCGGGTACTCCGGTTTCCTCCCCCGGTCCAAAGACATGCATGGTAGGTTGATTGGCATCTCTGGAAAATTGTCCGCAGTGTGTGAGTGCGTGAGTGAATGAGTGTGTGTGTGTGTGTGTGTGTGTGTGTGTGTGTGTGTGTGTGTGTGTGTGTGTGTGTGTGCCCTGCGATGGGTTGGCACTCCGTCCAGGGTGTATCCTGCCTTGATGCCAGATGACGCCTGAGATAGGCACAGGCTCCCCGTGACCCGATGTAGTTCGGATAAGCGGTAGAATTATTTCAAAGGCTTTAAAAGGTTATTGGAACATCTAAAATGATCTGGAGGACAGGAAGATTTCTCAAATATAGATTTATTAGATGCCTGTGGAAATTCCAATTAATTAATTTCGATAAATATCAGAAATACTAATAATCTAACATAAACTATTCATATTTCAATTTCTTTTTTTTTAATTTATTTTTTTTTTTTTTGTATTTTTACTAGTTCATATGATATAATCCATAACATTGTCTCTTCTGTCTAATTCCCTAATGTTGGCTTCCATGATAGACCTTTTAGTACAGAAAGTTTTATCCAGATATTGGCTTTTCACCTTTTTAATGAGGCTCTGTGGAGATGTTCAACAGCTTGACCTTTTCTTCATTACCTCACCGACAAGCGTTTTTGCCCATAGCTCTAAGTCAGTACAGAGTGAACACGCACAGACTGACAAAAGGAACACTCTGGGAAAAAAAAAAATTTCAGTTCTATGAGCACTGCATAGAAACCCTCCATTTTCACATCTCTCTCGTTACCTCTCTATTAGTGGTAATGTTTCTTTCTTTAGTCACTAACGCTAAGATTAGCATGATCTTAAATATGTGCATATATCAATATCGGGTCTAGCATACCGCCCTATCGCACCGTAGGTCCTGGCCATTCAGAAGCTAGAAATTGACCTTGACTTTGTAGATTAGACCGTGATCGAAATGGCAGCATGAGTTAAAAGCATTTGATGTGGAGAATGTGGCGTGACTGCTCAGTGTTTTGTGAAAAAATGCAAAGCAGTGTTTATATAAAGATGTTTTCTTCTAGCATTTGTTAATCTGATAAGATTTCTGTTAGAATTTTGAATTATATTTATAGTTAAAACTAGCAGGCTAGCAAACACAAGCTAATCTGACAGGATTTCTTAGAGAAATAAATATACTTTATTTGGAGATCAAGTATTTATAATATTCACAGTTAAAACTAGCTAGATAACATGACATAATCTGACAGGATTTATGAGAGAATCTTTGTTATATTTATACATATTTTTAATCTTTACTCTTAACACTACACTGCTAGCTAATAGGAGCTAATCTGACAGGATTTCTGAGAGCAGACAGTTAAATACTGTTTATCGGCGTTCATAATCATCATTGCCAACATTTATTAGCTAGCTACATAGACCATAAGTCCAAAGTTTTATATCTTTTAATTTCTTATACCTAAATTATCCAAAAAAATGTTTTTCATTGGAAATGAAAAATCTCTAGTACCTATTGTATATGTATAATGTGACTCTTGGTCTGCATCTGTTTGTGTGGAGCAGTGCAGGTCCCTGGTCCTGTGGAGAACCTCCAGGCCGAGGCCATGTCCCCAACTTCTATCCAGGCCTCATGGGATCCTCCAGCATATGCCAACGGCCCCATCCAAGGCTACCGGCTACTCTGGATCGAGACCTCCACTGGCAAAGAGCAGGTCTTTACAACAATTCTACTGTAGATCTGAATTTTAACCTACTGTATGTACACTTACATAAAATATTAAACATGGAACTCTGATGGTTAGCATTAGCTAATCTTGAACTAGTTACCTGGCTAACATGAGCTAACATGACAGCATTTGGAGTGTGTGTGTGTGCTTGTGCACAAGTGTGTGTGTGTTGTTGAGAAAACCTCTTACTCCTACGATCCTTTGCAGTACATAGACAGAAACCTGAGTGGATAAGACAATTTGTCCATGTGCCTGGGATTTGATTACTTTACACCTTTATGGCTTTGTTGTGTGATCACAGCATCTGATGAATGTGTATAGCAGCTGTGATTAGTCAGCTTTTAAACGGAACTTACATCAACCTCGATCCTTTATGTGTTGTTTATCACCAAAGGGCTTAATTACATCAGAGCGTGCCTACACTTTCTTCACTGATCTTAGCACTCGTCTTTACAGAGTGCAAGGTGTCTCGTGTCGGCTTGATAAAAGAGCAGAGAGCAAATGGAAAGCTTAGTGTGAAAAGCTTTGAGAGAAAATCAGCTGGATAAATATTGAACATGTTCGCCCTCTCGGGTTTCTGCCAGGCACAGCCAATCTGCCTCTCTCTCTCTCTCTCTCTCTCTCTCTCTCTCTCTCTCTCTCTCTCTTGGAAAAGAAGTTAAGCTAAAATATAGACAATAACTGATAAGTGGGACTGGAGCCATGCCATGAACTACAATTCAATTCAAACACCCTAAAAGGGAAGAGAGAACATTTCTTTCATAATGGATGCTGATGATTAGAGAAAATGAGGTGATTTTACAGTCTCGTTCTCTCGTTCTCTCTCTCTCTCTGTTCTCTCTCTCTCTCTCTCTCTCTCTCTCTCTCTCTCTCTGTCTCTCTCTCTGTTCTCTCTATCAGAGCATAGAGGTGCTCGGGCAAAGCTACAAAATGGAAGGACTGAAGAAGTTTACAGAGTATTCTTTACGCGTCCTGGCACTGAACCGCCACGGGCCGGGCATCGGCACAGACAATATGCTCATCACAACCTTCTCTGATGGTAATGTATTACACAAAGTGCTCCATTTATACTAAATTACCATCACACAGACACCAGTGTTGGAGAAAGTCCTCCATGTTTAGTGGCCAGAACTATCATTTCCTATCAGGTTATTTATTTCCTAAATGATTGATGCTTGTTAAAAACACAAGCACTGTGGATATACACTTGGCTAACACGCTAAACATCTAGCTACTTCAAGCACGCTGATAGAATTCATAAACTAAATAGCTATTTTTAATATGCGCGTAGGGGGCACGGTGGCTTAGTGGTTAGCACGTTCGCCTCACACCTCTAGGGTTGGGGGTTCGATTCCCGCCTCCACCTTGTGTGTGTGGAGTTTGCATGTTCTCCCCGTGCCTCGGGGGTTTCCTCCGGGTACTCCGGTTTCCTCCCCCGGTCCAAAGACATGCATGGTAGGTTGATTGGCATCTCTGGAAAATTGTCCGTAGTGTGTGATTGCGTGAGTGAATGAGAGTGTGTGTGTGTGTGCCCTGCGATGGGTTGGCACTCCGTCCAGGGTGTATCCTGCCTTGATGCCCGATGACGCCTGAGATAGGCACAGGCTCCCGATGTGACCTGATGTAGTTCAGATAAAGCGGTAGAAAATGAATGAATATGCGCGTAGGTTTGAATGCAAGTGGATATTGATTCTCAACAAAGTTTGGTGTTAGTTATTGCAGCTGAAAGGAAAATTCCTTCTAGCTATTTCTGTTGTTGGTGGAAATCGACTGGCATTTCACCTTCACGTCTGTTGTATCTCAGAAAGGTCATACGGATAATGCCGTCCAGTTCGTCGCTATCAAATGCTAATTAAGTAATTTATCACACATTAACGGATGTCTCGTTAAGTTTGTCACAAGCAGAGTGACAGTGGCTTCAGCTTAATCGATTTCTCATGGCGTCAGTCAACTCTGATAGCAGGCCACGATCTGGCCGAGACTCGTCGGAGCTGCTCGAGCCATCGCCGCATCTCTATTTAGAAGGAGGCAGACAGACAGATAGTGAGACAGACAGAGGGATCGATAGACTGACAGATTGGCAGACAGAGTAAGTGAGTGACAGACAGAGTGAATTAGGCAGATAGATATGGGCAGACAGACAGACAGACAGATAGATGTATGGTGAGACAGACAGACATATAGATGTATGGTGAGACAGACAGACAGATAGATGTATGGTGAGACAGACAGATAGTGAGACAGACAGGCAGACAGATTGGCAGACAGAGTTAGTGAGTGACAGACAGAGTGAATTAGGCAGATAGATATGGACGGACAGACAGACAGATAGATGTATGGTGAGACAGACAGATAGATAGATGTATGGTGAGACAGACAGACAGATAGATGTATGGTGAGACAGACAGATAGATAGATGTATGGTGAGACAGACAGATAGATAGATGTATGGTGAGACAGACAGATAGTGAGACAGACAGACAGACAGATTGGCAGACAGAGTTAGTGAGTGATAGACAGTTCAAATCAGGCAAATAGATATGGACGGACAGACAGACAGACAGGTAGTGATACAGACAGATCGATAGAAAATCAGATTTTAGTCAGAGTAAGTAAGCGAAATACAGCGAAAATCAGGCAGATAGATGTAGAGTGAGACAGACAGACAGACAGACAGACAGACAGACTGATCGACTGATAGTATCAGACATGACATAAATACAGATAGGTGACAATGTAAAGGAAAAAGAAGGTGACTCTTTTATGCTGTTAAAGGGGCAATTATTTTTGACTTGTTTCTTTCGATGGAGCATCATCTTGTGCCTCTTCATCTCTTCTTCATCATTTCCAGCTTTGTCTTCAAACACATCTCCATCATCTCCATTCCTGTATCTCTATCTCCATCCATTTCTTCATCTCTCCATGACTATATCTTCATCCCATAGTCATCACTCCTGTCTTATCTCGCCAACATCTTTCCATTTCCGTATTATTTCCCCATCCATTTTTCAATCATCTTCCCATTGCTTTCTCTCATTTTCTGTCCATCTCTCTACCAGTTCCAATCTCTTCCTCTCTCTCTTCATCTGTATGTCCATCTTTTTCACACTTCCAGCTTTGTCTTCAAACACCTTTCCATCATCTTCTCCTGTATTTCTCTATCTCTTTCTCCATCTATTTCTTCATCTCTCTTTTAATCAGTCCTTACCGTCCATCCATAATCTCCTCATTTCTAGCTTCTCCATACATCTCTCCATCATCTCATCTCTTTGGTGTCTGTCCTTCTCTGTCTATATAACCGATAATCTCCCAATCTCCAGTTACATCTCCATCCATCCATCCATCTATCCTTCCCATACATTTCTCTGTCATGGGTCTGTTTGGAACAGTGGCCTCGACACTCGTTCGTCGGCCAGATTGTCTCTTTGCATTAACTTCAGCGTGCACTAAGAGGCTGCGGGAATTTATTGTCTGTCAGCTCGCATTAGTGAAACGCCAGCGAAAGCTTCAAATGAGCCGCGAGACCTGCCTTTCCCATTTTCCTGCTTAATTAAAGGCCCCCTGTGTTTCACTAATGAAATTGTGCGACGCCACAATTCCCTCTCCGTCTCTCTTTCTTTTTTACGACTACCTTCTACGAGGTAATTACCGGTCTGGTTTCACTCGTCAGAAATACACACCACACACCCCTAAGAGTTGCTAGATACCGCAAACACACTCGCATGCACAATCCCAGACTGCACGCTAATCGCGCTTCTTTCGTTGGAGGACGTACGACGGCGAAGTCGTCACACAATAACAATTAGCAGGTGAAGGTTGAAGCTCATTACCAAAATGCTGCTTGTTAATTAAAGCAACCGAGTGAGGGCCCTGAGGCCGAAAGAACAATAAAACGAACCTGATATGCACCGGTTTAGGTAGAGAATTGCAAATGACAGCGAAGGGCAAGCACACAAGCTGCTGTACCCAACATATCGTCACTGTCGGGCGGAAACCTCGTATGTCCAAATTTGGTCAATTTCATATTTTTTCACATATCGATGCTATTGGTCAGTCCCCACGTGGGTCTGTTATTTTTACAAGTTATTAACCAATCTAAAGTCTTGAAAATAGCTTGAGCGCAAATCTCATAACTCCATTGGACACTTCAACTGTCCACCTCTTCCTCACTCCGTGGGAGAGCTTCACGGCATATTTCTCCTCGAGAAGAGTCGCAACGAATCAACACGTCTTCTGAGGTAAATGTCTTCAAAACACTGGGCTCAAAGAAAAAAAAATCTTGACCCCCGCTAGTTCTGGTGCTCGTCTGAGGACAGGAATTTAGCGCAAGACAATCCACTGCAACGCGGACTAAACCCTGTGCACTGCAGATAAGGTACGGCGTTTTTTTAATTTCCTGAAAAATAACGGTTTTGGAGATACGAGGATTCCGTCTGACAGGGACGATATAGAAAAGAAGCCTTTATTTTGTCACATATACGTTACAGAACAGTGAAATTCTTTCTTCACATATACCAACTCAGGAGGTTGGGGTCAGAGCACAGGGTCAGCCATGATATAGTGCCCCTGGAGCAGAGAGGGTTGAGGGCCTTGCTTAAGGGGCCCAACAGTAATAGCTTGGCAGTGCTGAGGCTCGAACCCTGATCCTCCAATCAACAACCTAAAGCCTTAACCACTTGTACATCACTTCCTTAAATAACACAGTTTAAATACATGTGATGCTTCACATTAATGCCGTTTCACACAATTTGAAATTACAGAACTGAAAAATGTCACTGTAAAGTAACCGTATGTATCTGTGATAGCGCATGATATCAATAATTTGGTAATTTTGATGAACGTTGCAACTAATTTTTAATTTTTTTTTTTGATATTCTGCTTGTTTTGATTTGTGTTTAGAAATATTTATGCAAAGTTTATGCTTTAATAAGTTTTTTTTTAATTATTATTTATTATTATATGTTTCATTTTTGTACAGATAATTATTATTATAATTTTTTTTAACCCAAAAACTTGTCTATTATGATACAGATCATTTTAGACATTTCTTCAAATGTCATATTATAATCAATCAATCAATCAATCAATCAAATTTTATTTATAGAGCACCTTACAACAGCCAAAAGGAGCACAAGGTGCTTTCCAGAGAAACAACAATAAAAACAATAAAATCAATAAGAACACAATGAACATAAATAATGAATAATAATATCTTTGACAAATCTAATAGTCTAAAAGCTGCTGCTGTTTATTGATTTCATTTGCATTCAACATGTAAAAAATAAAATATATTTATATAAAAAAATAATAACGAAAGCTAGTAATAGCCCAAAGACGTTGCTCGATGCTTATCGACCTAATGTTATCTCTGCAATATTGATTTAAAGAAATACGATATTTTTTTCTTAGTCGAGGAGTCAAAGGATTTTTTTTTATAGGGAGAAAAATGCAACTTTAAAAAAAAAAAACTGTCTGCTTTCTGTTATTTAATTATTTATTTATTACACATTATATTAAACATTACAATATAATTTTGCACATTATAATTTCTATATAAATTACTTATATATAAATTATATATTATTTTTCGTTTTATTTTTCATTTGTATTATTATTTTTAAATATTTAGACATTGGAAGGCAAAAAAAAAATCATGTTAATGAATGAAATAAAAAAAGATTAAATATCCGTTCATCTACTTTAAGATACACAAGTAACTAAACTTTTATATATTTTCACATATTCTATATCAATGTTAAAGGAACTAAGGAAATAAAACAATGCAGAGCTTTTTAAAAAAAATTTGTAATCATTTCAACATAATTTTTTAAATGAAAATGAAAGTCATGATGTCTGTATTATGTGTGTTTGTGTGTTCAGTGAGTCAATACGATCGATTCGTCGATCTTTCAGAGCGAATAAGCTCCGCGTTTCCGGATCGAGCCGCCCGCAAAGTAAACAGACGTCAACAGATCAATCTAAACCGCATCAAAGAACAGGAAACCTCACAAATGTATTTGTATTAATGTCTACCTTATTTGCTAATTGATTACCGATGTACCGCTTCAGGAAGTTCCCTCGGGCCAAAAGCTAATCCAATAACATCTTCCACAGGCTCGGCCTATCGAGCGACCTGCCTGCCGTCCTGCGCGGATAGTCTTTAGTTCATACTGGGTGATGTGATGTCATTATGTCACGACACACAAAGACGTACGCTAATCTTTATTATTTCTATAGCGCAGTTGAGCTCTCGATTCTGATTGGTCAGAACAGTTTGACCGTTTTCCTTTAAGACAAATCGTTATTTGTATATTTTTGTATATTAATGTGCTTTATAGGGAACACGGTGGCTTAGTGGTTAGCACGTTCGCCTCACACCTCCAGGGTTGGGGGTTCGATTCCCGCCTCCACCTTGTGTGCGTGGAGTTTGCATGTTCTCCCCGTGCCTTGGGGGTTTCCTCCGGGTACTCCGGTTTCCTCCCCCGGTCCAAAGACATGCATGGTAGGTTGATTGGCATCTCTGGAAAATTGTCCGTAGTATGAGAGTGTGTGTGTGTGTGCCCTGCGATGGGTTGGCACTCCATCCAGGGTGTATCCTGCCTTGATGCCCGATGACGCCTGAGATAGGCACAGGCTCCCCGTGACCCGAGGTAGTTCGGATAAGCGTTAGAAGATGAATGAATGAATGTGCTTTATATGGTCTGATCTATGCTATCGTTTCTATAGTAACGGCTCAATCGCAGTGGCTCGGTCGTAACACGTAGCCGCCGAGATGGTATACAAATTGAAGGAGTCTTCAGTGCCGTCAGATGCTCTGTAACAGTCAGAGGTTTTGTTTTGCTTTTGTTTTGTTTTAATAACTTAATAAAAGAGAGATTTAAGGTTTAGAGTTTAGTTTTCTAGCTGCCGTAGCATATGTGATAATAAATGACTGGAATTCTAAATGAACAAAATGTTTAATTCATCAAATCTGCTGTGTTATAAGAGGATCAAACTCCTTACCAAAGCAAGTCTCGTCACCTTCGTCTTCTTTTCTTCCACAGTTCCGAGCGCTTCTCCTCAGAACATCTCTCTAGAAGTGATCTACTCGCGGGTGAGTACTGTACTGTACGTCTTCATCCCTCGGTTGCTCTTTCAGACGTCCCGGTTAGTAGCGGTAAAGCCGGCGGACGTTTCTGAAGGTTCAGGAGAGATCGGACGCGATAAGCGTGCCGATTGTTTCCGGCATTACAGAGAACAGCGAGTGTGTACGAGAACACACAGGTTTATAAAAAGCGAAGCACATAAAGGAGTTCATGGTGTTTTGTCTTTGTCTCGATTAGTACGGATTACACGTTAATTCTTCTGAGCGACTCCAAATCGGATTAAACGTCTGATATAAACTTTGGAATGTGGCTTTGGAGTCTAAAATAAACCTCAGAATCTGTGAAAGTTTTAAAATTCCTAAATTAGATGAACACAGAAAAGAAGTAAAGTGTTCATGTTAAACTGACTAACTAGAAAAAGAATAATGAATTACGAACGTGTGAAGGCTGAGTGCATGTGTATTATCTGAAAATAAAGAATATTTATATGTACATTCACCGGCCACTTTATTAGGTACACCTGTCCAACTGCTCGTTAACACAAATTTCTAATCAGCCAATCACATGGCAGCAACTCAATGCATTTAGACATGTAGACATGGTCAAGACGATCTGCTGCAGTTCAAACCGAGCGTCAGAATGGGGAAGAAAGGTGATTTAAGTGACTCTGAACGTGGCATGGTTGTTGGTGCCAGACGGGCTGGTCTGAGTATTTCAGAAACTGCTGATCTACTGGGATTTTCACACACAACCATCTCTAGGGTTTACAGAGAATGGTCGGAAAAAGAGAAAATATCCAGTGAGGGCAGTTCTGTGGGCGCAAATGCCTTGTTGATGCCAGAGGTCAGAGGAGAATGGCCAGACTGGTTCGAGCTGATAGAAAGGCAACAGTAACTCAAATAACCACTCGTTACAACCGAGGTATGTAGAACAGCATCTCTGAACACACAACACGTCGAACCTTGAGGCGGATGGGCTACAGCAGCAGAAGACCACACCGGTACTAGTAAGGTGTACCTAATAAAGTGGCCAGTGAGTGTGTGTACAGTATATATACACAGTATGTATATTTCTATATGTATCTCATACAAGCAGATTGAATGATGTGCTTTAAATGCACTCTTGAATTGCCCTTCATTTTGACTCAGGATTATCCGGATTACAAGAATTATAAGGTCGGTGTTGCCGTATTAGGAGATTTACTTGACATGAAGAGTTGTTAATCTTCAGCATGACTGACGGCTGTTCCTCTTGCATTACCATGTAACGCCGCATTCGAGGGAATGTTACCGTCAAGTATGTTGTATGTTGTTCGTATTTTTGTTACTCAGCCAGTGATCGTGGGTCTGTTAACCTGCTGCATTTTTGGGTTTTTAATTCAACACAATCAAAAATTTTATGTTAAAATACTCTACAGATGTTTACTTCATCCCACATACAAGCAATATAAACAGCATATATGGTTAATATTTGCCCTTTACCTTTACTCACTCACTCACTCTCACTCACTCACTCACTCTCACTCACTCACTCACTCTCACTCACTCTCACTCACTCTCACTCACTCACTCGCTCACTCATCTTCTACCACTTATCCGAACTACCTCGGGTCACGGGGAGCCTGTGCCTCAGGCGTCATCGGGCATCAAGGCAGGATACACCCTGGACGGAGTGCCAACCCATCACAGGGCACACACACACACACACTCTCGTTCACTCACGCAATCACACACTACGGGCAATTTTCCAGAGATGCCAATCAACCTACCATGCATGTCTTTGGACCGGGGGAGGAAACCGGAGTACCCTGAGGAAAACCCCCGAGGCACGGGGATAACATGCAAACTCCACACACACAAGGAGGAGGCGGGAATCGAACCCCCAACCCTGGAGGTGTGAGGCGAACGTGCTAACCACTAAGCAACTGTGCCCCCCCTTTACCTTTATTACATCACATTTTTTAATTAAATTGCTACTCGTTTTTTGTTGTTGTTTTTTTTTTTTTTTAATAAAATGTAATAAAACAAAGAAAATCAAATTTAATCAAGTTATGAGTGGAAAAAATCAACAAATTTACAAGGAAGCAAAGTTTTACAAAACTACTGATGTTTATGAATACAGGTCCCACAGACACGATCAACATACAAGGGTTAAACGAGTTTCTAGCAGCGTTTGGCTGTAGATCAGTTAATACATAGACGAAAGTTTGTTGAAGGGGAACACGGTGGCTTAGCGGTTAGCACGTTCGCCTCACACCTCCAGGGTTGGGGGTTTGATTCCCGCCTCCACCTTGTGTGTGTGGAGTTTGCATGTTCTCCCCGTGCCTCGGGGGTTTCCTCCGGGTACTCCGGTTTCCTCCCCCGGTCCAAAGACATGCATGGTAGGTTGATTGGCATCTCTGCAAAATTGTCCGTAGTGTGTGATTGCGTGAGTGAATGAGTGTGTGTGTGTGCCCTGTGATGGGTTGGCACTCCGTCCAGGGTGTATCCTGCCTTGATGCCCGATGACGCCTGAGATAGGCACAGGCTCCCCGTGACCCGAGGTAGTTCGGATAAGCGGTAGAAAATGAATGAATGATTGAATGAATGAAGTTTGTTGAAACTAATCTAATTTATTTTTCGATGTTAGATTGAATTTCAGTCCAAAATGTAGTAACAGTGCAGTTCATGTAGATTTTTAGGAGCCTTTTTCTTTTGTTTTGTTTCTATTCACTCGCAAATGATGGATTTGTCTCACTTGTATTGTCTCACAATCCATCTGAGCTGCGACCCGATTGGTCGGGAGGAAAAAAAAGAGCATCATCAAAGAATCAAAGAGAATCATCTCAACTTTTGGATGATTCAGTGTAAGTAAAAAGATGTGAAAAGAGGGAAAAATTCATCAAGTGTGAAAGCAGTTTGTCTCAAGTGATGTCACTCCTGTGACTGTCTTTCATTGGCTGTCTTTGTTTATGTTGTGTTTGTTTATTCGGTTTAGTTTTTTTGTTTTTTGTTTTTTTTTTCAACTTTAATTTCTAAGCTGGTGCAAGAATGACGGTTACAACAAAATCCAAAAAAAGGATCCGTATGCGTTCGGTAGACACGATAACAACGTAGCTTCGCTGCAATAAAATATGGATGTTAACATGTCTGGGCTGATCGACAACATTTTATTATAAAAGTACATTTTCCCTTGCAGCAATCCTGCACGTTGGCATCAGTGACACTCTTTCTGGAAAAATCCTTCCTTCATTTCTTTTCTCTGTCGCACCGGAGTCGGTCCATCGAGTTAGTGGGATTCCTTCATCTGAGTGCTGCAGGTTTTTGATTAGAGCCATATTGGGCGCTTTGCCTCCCTCTCTGTGGTGCTCTCGGGTCCCTGAGCACGTCTCTGCGTGAGGAAGAGCACAAAGGGGGTATTGAGAGCGCTCGGTCTGAGGCGGCTGATAAAGCGGCGTTTATGAGAGGAAATGGGCTTCCATTGTCTGTCGACGGCGTGCCGTGAATGAATTTGCATGAGAAATGAATCCCGCCCTCTCTCATCCGTGTGCACGGCAAGGACGGCTGAGCGCCACGTACGTTAGCTGCCTGACGGCCGACTGACATCTGTCCGTGATTTATCGTATCGTAGGAATCTGCTTTTGATTTTGAAGTGCAGAGCTAGATACTCTTGGAGAGAGAAAGAGAGAGAGAGAGAGAGAGAGAGAGAGAGAGAGAGAGAGATCAGGGAAATTGATATGCCAGAGACATAACCACGGCTACAATGACACGGGCACGCTGGGTTTTTTTCCTGACCATGCATCATGCTTAGTGAGGGCACGTTTAAGAAAGAAAACATTTTCATTTTTCACTAGAAAATGAATCTGTCCACTTGCGCATCGTTTGCTACCTACGGGAAAAGGTTGTTAATAGATGGAATCAGATGGATTGCTCCTATAAAATAGGTGACGAGAGAGCCGAGGCGGAGCGGTACGACGTGGCCTACTACATCTGCGCTGACACAAACGGCTCTATCCATAATCGCTCAAAACGCTCTCGCCAGTCAGCACCGGGACGAGTCAGAACAGCCGAAACTCCCATTCGTTTATTAAAGAGTGTCTGGTGTGGGGGTTTAAATCAGACGCTGAGAGTCTATATCACACCATGGGACAAACCCTTCCGGACTAATGGACCGGTTAACGAGCTCAGGTTCGGCGGGAAGCTCGAAGTCGTAGCGTTCTCTCGTAACTGAAGAGTGCAGTTCAGGAAGAGGTGAAGATCACGTGGTTCTGCTGGACCAAACCTTGTGCACGTTTAGTACACAGTCCAGCACCAGGACCATATACTGTAGTGTGTGTGCTGTTTGTTGACTTCTTCACTCTGATTGGTCCGATTTTCTACAGCACGCTTCACATGGGCTTAGGTGCAGATAGTTCAGATCAAACGGGTCCATATGGGTAGTTAGAGGCTCACATGGGTAGTTTGAGCCTAAATGGGTAGTTAAAGGGGCGCATTTTTTAGTTAGATGCTCAAATGGGTAGTTAGATGCTCACATTAGTAGTTAGAGGCCAACAATGGTAGTTAGAGGCTCACATGTGTAGTGTGAGCCTAACATGGACAGTTAGAGGCTCACATGGGTAGTTTAAGGGTCACATTTGTAGCTAGAGGCTCACAAGGGTAGTTAGAGGCTCACATGGGTAGTTTAAGGGTCACATTTGTAATTAGAGGCTCACATGGGTAGTTAGAGGCTCACATGGGTAGTTAGAGGCTCACATGGGTAGTTAAAGGGTCACATTTGTAATTAGAGGCTCACATGGGTAGTTAGAGGCTTACATGGGTAGTTAAAGTCACATTTGTATTTAGAGGCTCACATGGGTAGTTAGAGGCTCACATGGGTAGTTAGAGGCCCAAATGGGTAAAAGGGTCACATTTGTAGTTAGAGGCTCACATGGGTAGTTAGAGGCTCACATGGGTAGTTAGATGCTAACATGGGTAGTTAAAGGGTAACATTTGTAGTTAGAGGCTCACATGGGTAGTTAGAGGCTCAAATGGGTAGTTAAAGGGTCACATTTGTAGTTAGAGGCTCACATGGGTAGTTAGAGGCTCACATGGGTAGTTAGATGCTAACATGGGTAGTTAAAGGGTCACATTTGTAGTTAGAGGCTCACATGGGTAGTTAGAGGCTCACATGGGTAGTTCAAGTGCAAATCAAGTCCAACATTCCACCTTTTTTGAACTGACTAAGTGCAATAAGTTCACACACTCACACACACTCACACACACTCACACACACACTCACATAAGCACAGACACAGCATGATTATGGCCTTAAACAGAGGCGTCGGTCCTGTAAAGATTCAGCTCACGTCTCACACTAAACTCCCTCCACATTCATCAGCCGAGGCGTCCTCATGCCCTCGCTCACATACATCCCGTTATTGATCTCGGCTTGAAAGCAGTAACTATCAAGTTAAGCACCGCGTGTGATGTAGAGATTCCGTTACGTCTCAGGAATCAGTCATTGTGTTATTAATCCGAAAACAAGACACGAAATAAGGGATATCCGGTCTGAAACAGAGGATATATACAGGCATCAAGGACGTGAGCATGAAAGACAAAAAGAAAAAGAGACTTTCAGATCACAAGCGATAAAAATAAATATTTTTCTTGGGTGATGGTGTGGTGTGACTTCTAACAAGTACTCAAGTCGGAAACAAAGTTCAGGCCTCAGTGAGGCTTTCTGTAAGCAGGGACACTGATAGAGTTGTGGTCCGGAGAGACCAAAGGTAATTTTCCAGCCGGTATGAAATAAGCCACTCGTTCAGAGGAAAAGGGAAAAAAAGAGACCTTCAGGTATAAAACACACACACACACACACACACACACACACACACACACACACACATTTGCCGTGTCAAATCTGGTTGACAATAGCGATTGCAGGGACGTGAACTCTCAGGTGGGTTTACCGCTAACTGGATGATGAAAAGTGCTGAAAGTCGACGTGGTTCAAAGTAAAAGCGCCTTGTTGTGCTTTGGATTTATTTATTTATTTATTTATTTTGCTTTTTGCTTTATACGACTGTCTATACTGTAGCTGCTACGATGTACGTTTTATGGATGTTCCACAACATTAAGATACCTATAAATAGATGCATATTTTATCGATTAAATAAATAAATCTTGTAATATTTTAAGCACAATGCTGATGTATAGTTAGAGGAATAAACCATGATGTGGTGTGTTGTTAATGGAAAATATTCCAGGTCACAGTGATTACAGTGTTCTTTCATCTAACCTTAATTATTGGCACCCAATTTGCTTTTTCCAATAAACGGTATTATTATAATAATAGAGTAACGCTTCCTGTATTCATAACACGTCATAAGCAGGCGTACGTTTGAGAATATATTCTATTAAATCTCGCTGTCAGAATTGATGTCACGGCAGACACCGGCTTTCAAAGACGAGCCTCAGGTTTCAGACAGAAACTTCTCCCGAGTCTTTTGCTCCCGTAACACGCCTTTGATCCTTTCGGCTGTTGAATTAAGCCGTAGACGTTTCATATCGCACTGTAAAGGCAGGTTTTATGCGTCGGCGTCGTGGCGTTTATGTTTGCGCCGCGAACGAGGACGAGACGTGTTTTTCGCGCTGGAGGATGATGAATGAACTCGAAGAGTGTTTTGACAGCAGTCATCATTGGTTAGCTCGCACGGACACGATCAGAGGCAGTCGAGTAACAGAGTGGGCAATGGAATTGAACGATAAACCCTTCAATAAATAAATAAATAAATAAATAAATAAATAAATAAATAGGTAAAATAAGTGGGGAAGTGCTTTGGACACTGAGACGGAAATAACTTAAAGTAAAGCTACGTTCAAATTCCAAAAGTAATTCCACTGTCCATCTTTGTCCCCCTCTCTCTCTCTCTCTCTCTCTCTCTCTCTCTCTCTCCCTCTCGCTCTCTCTCTCTCTCTCTCTCTCTCTCCCTCTCGCTCGCTCTCTCTCTCTCTCTCTCTCTCTCTCTCTCTCTCTCTCTCTCTCTCTCTCTCCCTCTCGCTCTCTCTCTCTCCCTCTCGCTCTATCTCTCTCTCTCTCTCTCTCTCTCTCTCTCTCTCTCTCTCTCTCTCTCTCTCTCTATATATATATATATATATATATATATCTCCCACCCCTCTCTCCCCCCCCCCTCTCTCTCTCTCTCTCTCTCTCTCTCTCTCCCCCTCTCTCTCTCCCCCTCCCCCCCCCCCTCTCTCTCTATATATATATATCTCTCTCTCTCCCACCCCTCTCTCCCCCCCTCTCTCTCACTCTCTCTCTGTCCCCCTCTCTCCCCCCTCCCACCTCTCTCTACCCCCTCTCTCCCCCTCCCCCCCTCTCTCTTCCCCCCCTCTCTCCCCCCTCTTTCTTCCCCCTCTCTCCCCCCCCCCCTCTCTTCCCCCCTCTCTCTTTCTTTCTCTCTCTCTCTCTCTCTCTCTCTCTCTCTCTCTATCCCTCTCTCTCTCTCACTCTCTCTGTCCCTCTCTCTTTCTCTCTCTCTCTCTCTCTCTCTCTCTCTCTCTCTCTCTCTCTAGCTCTCTCTCTCTCACTCTCTCTGTCCCTCTCTCTCTCTCTCTCTCTCTCTCTCTCTCTCTCTCTCTCTCTCTCTCTCTCTCTCTCTCTCTCTCTCTCTCTCTCTCTCTCTCTCTCTCTCTCTCTCTCTCTCTCTCTCTCTCTCTCTCTCTCTCTCTCTCTCTCTCTCTCTCTGTCCCCCTCTCTCTCTTTCTCTCTCTTTCTCTCACTGAATGCACATGCCAGAGTGGAAAATGGGTTCCACGCCGTTCCAAACTGATTTGCTCTGTTCAACACGGGATAATTAGCCAGACCAAGCCAAAATGACACTCACAGTTTCTACTTTAATGGCTCCCAGTATCTGTGGTGTACACACACACACACACACACACACACACACACACACCTCTATGTGACCTGCTGTAATCAATTAAGAAAACCATCCTAAACCCGGAGAACAGGTGCCAGCAAATGTTAATGAATTCATCCTCATCAACAGGCCTAGCGCGCGGTGCTAACCGAATAAGCAACACCTACTTTAGCTAATGAATGAGCTAGCCAGTAGCGTTGACAGCTTATTGAGAAACATACTGTGGGCCAGTGACGGGTCTTTCAGCGGTGCATCACTTTCCTTTTGGGGAACTGGATTTTAGACAGGAGAGCATCGTGAGTTGGACGTGAGTTGCTAGAAAAAAATCTAAAAAGAGAAATGAGATGTTGAGACGGTACGACGTTACCGCCGTGTACTTTACGTGTTTTTGCGAACAGCATGGCATGAATTTTAATTACTTTATTTGCATGTTAACAGGCTTGCTCAGGGGGCGGGTTCCCCTCCTCTGCAGATGGCAAAGCCGCCATCGCCACTACCACCAACAACACCCCCACCGTACACCAGGCAGCTGGCATTAACAGCAACCGCCGCTGCGCCACGGTGACATTTGCTAAACATATGATAGCGTTCGTGTGCAGGGAAACCCGCACCGGGCTTTAGGGTGCTTGCGAAAGGTCAATTAATAAGCATATCTGCTTCCCAGTAGCATGTCTGCCCCAGCGTAATAACTCAAACTGAATCAACTGTAAATTTCATTCAAGTGGGCGTGGCCAGTATGGATAAAGGAGGTGTGGCTTCTTTTCCTACAGAACAGACAGAACATGTATTATGTTCATGTCAGTCTCAGTGAAATAACCGAGGTCTCTCTAAGTTCCTGTCATTTTTAATCAATGAGTTGTGAATACTGTTCCTAAAGTAGGCGTGTCCTCAGTGCCAGTCAGTCTCAGTGTAGTGGGCGTGGCTTCTGTGTCTGATAGTTTCAGTG
>NC_083485.1:14116849-14121849 GCF_030014155.1 Tachysurus vachellii
ATGCTGACACAGTGCGAGTGGACAGCAAGCAGCGTTACTACTCCATTGAAAACTTAGGTAAGACTTCTAGAAAATAGATGTAATTGTATTAGACATTAGACAGGAGGACTGTATCAGGCACCTGAACTAGAGAACTATATTGGAATGGATGGTTATATTGGAATAAATTGTGTACTGGAAACTGGGATTGAAGGCTGTATGGGACTTGTATTGGCCTGTAGTGCACATTGGACTGGAATTCAGAAGTTTTATATTAGACCTGATGGACTAGAGGACTGGACTGGACGTGACTATTGTCCTTCATTAATCAGTGGACTGGTGGGCTGTATTAGACTGCACTGGATGTAATATACTGGACATTTGTAATGCACCTGAGATTTGTATTAAACTTGTGGGCAGAAATGTACTCAAGGGCTCTCATGGATTGGTGGGTTAGAATTTAGGGCTGGTGGCTGTATTATAATGGTGGGTTGTATTAGACTGCTGGGCTGTATTAGACTGGTGGGCTGTATTAGACTGGTGGGCTGTATTAGACTGGTGGGCTGTATTAGACTGGTGGGCTGTATTAGACTGGTGGGCTGTATTAGACTGATGGGCTGTATTAGACTGATGGGCTGTAATAGACTGGTGGGTTGTATTAGACTGATGGGCTGTATTAGACTGGTGGCTGTATTAGAATGTTGGGTTGTATTAGAATGCTGGGTTGTATTTGAATGCTGGGTTGTATTTGAATGGTGGGCTGTACTAGACTGGTGGGCTGTATTAGACTGGTGGGTTGTATTAGACTGGTGGGTTGTATTAGACTGGTGGGCTGTATTAGACTGGTGGGCTGTATTTGAATGGTGGGCTGTACTAGACTGGTGGGTTGTATTAGAATGTTGGGTTGTATTAGAATGCTGGGTTGTATTTGAATGGTGGGCTGTACTAGACTGGTGGGCTGTATTAGACTGGTGGGCTGTATTAGACTGGTGGGCTGTATTAGACTGGTGGGCTGTATTTGAATGGTGGGCTGTATTTGAATGGTGGGCTGTATTAGACTGGTGGGTTGTATTAGACTGGTGGGCTGTATTAGACTGGTGGGCTGTATTAGACTGGTGGGCTGTATTTGAATGGTGGGCTGTACTAGAATGCTGGGTTGTATTTGAATGGTGGGCTGTATTTGAATGGTGGGCTGTATTAGACTGGTGGGTTGTATTAGACTGGTGGGTTGTATTAGACTGGTGGGCTGTATTAGACTGGTGGGCTGTATTTGAATGGTGGGCTGTATTTGAATGGTGGGCTGTATTAGACTGGTGGGTTGTATTAGACTGGTGGGCTGTATTAGACTGGTGGGCTGTATTAGACTGGTGGGCTGTATTTGAATGGTGGGCTGTACTAGACTGGTGGGCTGTATTAGACTGGTGGGCTGTATTAGACTGGTGGGCTGTATTTGAATGGTGGGCTGTACTAGACTGGTGGGCTGTATTAGACTGCTGGGCTGCAATAAACTGGTGGGCTGTATTTGAATGGTGGGCTGTATTAGACTGGTGGGCTGTATTAGACTGCTGGGCTGCAATAAACTGGTGGGCTGTATTTGAATGGTGGGCTGTATTAGACTGGTGGTCTTTCTTGAACATTGGCTGAATTTGAGTGGAGAGTAGAGGATTGTACTGAATTAGCGGGTTATATGAAAATGGTGGGATGTGTTAGATTGGACTGTGTAACTGAGTTGTGGAATTATGGATTGTCTTGAACAATTGAGTGAAAGACTACCTACCATGTGCTAGAGGGCTGGACTCAATTGACCTGGTCTAGAAGGCTGTACTGGACTGGACTAGAAGGAGTTTCTCAATGGAACTGGTTGCTTATACTGAATATTGTGTGGTGGTTAGTCTGGAATGCTGCATTAGATTGGAAGGCTGTAGAAGGAAATGACTACAGGATTGTGTTTGACTAGAGAATTGTATTGGACCTTATTGAGGGCTGAATTGAGAGAAATTGAATAGATGCTCAAGCTTCATTTACACAGCTCATACACTGCATACAAGAAACTAATGGGATACGTCCCTGCTGCCTTTATCTCTCCGTGCCAGACTGGGTGTATTAGAGTGAGAGTGTCTATATGTGTGTGTGAGATGACTGTTGCAGGCTGACATTGGGAAATATGTTTGTCTCTGCTAACTAATAGGCATGTTCAGTAGTCATTGTGAACGTGATTGTCTAAAATGAGCCGCGTCTCCGTCAGGGATATGCTCAGGGAGCCTGATTTTGAAGGCAGACCTGATTCTACTCATATTATTCATGCTTATTGCTTGCAGTCTCATGGGAGATCATTTATATAATTAAAGTGCTGAGAGGTTGCAGGCTATTATGCAGAGTGTATGTTGTGTAAGAAAACTGTTGCAAATCCACAGAAACCTCAGACAGCGAAGTCCTGCGTGTAAGTGTGCGCGTGCTCGAACAATTGTACAGAAGACAATCCATAAAAGTGATAAATGCATGCAGATTATCTTAGTTAATGTACGCAGCGTTTCTCCCTGACCTTTCGCTAGCATTAGTAATACAGTAAATACACTTTCTTTGAGGACTTTTCTTTCTCTTTAGATTGTTTAATCTTAACTAGTTAATGTGAGCAATTTGATGCAAAGTGAGGTTACATACTGTAAATATGAGAATACTTTCATATGGTGTCTGCTAATTATTTAATAGCACAAATAAAAATTACTCTTTAATGATTTACTATTGAATTATGTGTTATATTGTTGTTATTATTATTATTTTAGTAGCAGTACTACCGGGGTTATTCCACATCGGGTTACTTTTCAGTCATTAAACTACTTTATTTTATTTTATTGCCTTGACTGACATTACAACATGGCTTCTGAATAAATGTAGCAGCAAAACAAGTGGGGTGTAAATTCAATTTGAAAAAGCCTACCGCTATTAGCATTTGAAAAGAGACAACAACAAATTGCCAGCTTTTAATATTCAGGGAGAGCCTCACTCAGCAGAGCGATAATGAACCCTTAATGAATTTTGCCAAGCTTCTCAGTGCACGCTTACACAGACAGTTTCTGTGTTAAGGCATGCTAATGTTTTATTTATGCCGTTTTTTAATATGATGCCTTGTTTGTCATTTGAAAATGAAAATGTTTTGAGGGAGACGTGTGTCTCTCTAAGGTAGTTAACAGCATTGTAGTCATGCATTAGACTGGAGGACGGTATTGGACCAGATCAGAGGGCTGTATTGTACAGAACAGTGGTATTGCATTGGACTTGATTAGACAGCTGTACTGACCTTCACTGGACTGGGTGGCTGTATTGGCCTTGACTCAAATGGATCTTATCACTCCTTGCACTGCATTACGCTCCCTCAGATCTTCCAGTACTGCTCAATCGGTCCCACTATCTCTCAGGGTACAAGGTAGGTACTCATTAAGGCTCTTCTCTGTTCTTGCCCCTGGGAGGTGGAATGAACTTTCCCCGAGTCATAGACCGCTCTCTTCAAACAACCTAAATCTTTCTGAAATACTTAAATCAGTTTCTCCTCTTCTTGTATTTCCTTTTAACGGAGTTTAAGATGGTGGTGTTCTTAGTCTGTGACTTAGTGAACCAGACTGCAAAGACTGCAAAGCACTTTTGTTCGTCGTCCTGGATAAAGCCGTCTGCCAAATGCTGTAAATGTAAAAGGAAGACTTTATTGGACATGACGGGTGGACTGTGTTGGACAAAACTGGACTAGAGTGTTGTCTTTGGTTATGGGCTAGAGTGTCCAGAGGGCTCTTTTGGATATTACAGGAGAGCTGTATTGGGTGGGAATGTAAGGTTGTATTGGCTTGTACTGGAGAGCTTTATGAGACTGGAATACCAGCGCACTGGACTAGAACAGAAGGCTTGACAAGACTGCAGGGGTTTTAGATTGGAAGGCTGCATTGGACTAGATTAGAGTGGAAGTGCTACTGTAGCTAAGTGGATAAGATGTTGGACTACCGATTGAAAGATTGTGAGTTCAAATCCCAAATACCCTTGAGCAAGGTCCGTAACCCCCAACTGTTCACTTGTATAAAATATGGGATAAAATAGACGTTGCTCTGTATAAGGTTGTTGGCCAAATCTCATCAATGTTTTTGGCTGTAGAGGCCTGTTTTGGACAGGATTAGATTAGAGACCTGTATTGGACAGGATTAGAGTTGTGTTTCAGACTGTATATATATATATATATTTATAGGCAGACTAACAGGTCTTTGAGGGTCAGAATTGTAGCTGATAGACAGGTGTTCAAATACTTATTTGAGGTATATATGTATATATATATATATATATATATATATATATACTGCAAACAGTAGAAAACATTTCCATGTATGAGAAGATAAAGCTGCTGTAAACGGTCATAATGTTAAATCTAAAGTTGTGGCTTGTTTAAACAGCTTTACTTAAAAAATAAGTTAATGTGGCAGATTTATAGCATTTCTATGGGTTCTCAGGTGAGCTGATCTCGCTCTCTCTCTCTCTCTCTCTCTCTCTCTCTCTCTCTCTCTCTCTCTCTCTGCCTCTCTCTCTCTCTCTCCCTCTCTCTCTCTCTCTCTCTGCCTCTCTCTCTCTCTCTCTCTCTCTCTCTCTCTCTCTCTCTCTCTCTCTCTCTCTCTCTCTCTCTCTCTCTCTCTCTCTCTCTCTCTCTCTCTCTCTCTCTCTCTTCTCTCTCTCTCTCTCTCTCTCTCTCTCTCTCTCTCTCTCTCTCTCTCTCTCTCTCTCTCTCTTTCTATTTCTCTCTCTCTCTCTCTCTCTCTCTCTCTCTCTCTCTCTCTCTCTCTCTCTCTCTCTTTCTATTTATCTCTCTCTCTCTCTCTCTCTCTCTCTCTCTCTCTCTCTCTCTCTCTCTCTCTCTCTCTTTCTATTTCTCTCTCTCTCTTCTCTCTCTCTCTCTCTCTCTCTCTCTCTGCCTCTCTCTCTCTCTCTCTCTCTCTCTCTCTCTCTCTCTCTCTCTCTCTCTCTCTCTCTCTCTCTCTCTCTCTCTCTCT
>NC_083485.1:14131849-14159349 GCF_030014155.1 Tachysurus vachellii
AGGCCAAAATATTTCACACAGCCCATATTCTTGAGCTGACACTTTACTTCCTGCCTGATGGATATTTTCTTCTGTAGGATTATTGCTGGTATGTTTGTCCACAGTGCAAAGCATTTTTTTTAGTTGTCGCTGTGGACATTTATTCACTCGGTACATGAGTTCATTCGAAGTAAACAACAGAGGTTTAAAGGTGTTTCTCGAGAGCTTCACAGTGTCTCAATGCTGCGATTTCAGTCCACGACCTTCAGGTCACTAGCAGTTGTTTCTTTAGAGTAAATTAAGAATTAATTAACACGCTAACACTCAACTCTATTAACTCTCTTTTTCCCACCTTTTTTCTGCACGTATTTCTTGGCTTTGGAAAGCGCCAAGCTCCGCCCCGAAGGACCTGACCGTGATTGGTCGAGAGGGTCGTCCCAGATCGATCCTTATCAGCTGGCAGCCGCCGCTCGAAGCTAACGGCAAGATCACAGGTAAGAACACGCAATGGCCTTCATCAGTGTCTAATCAAATCTAATCTAATCAATTAGACCATTAAACAATGAAACCGTTTCCCCCAATCAGTGTGGACCAAAATGTCCAACATTATCGTCAACGTTATTACATGAGCTACATGTATGTGAGCTCTATATTCTCTTGTGTGTGTGTACTGTATATTGTCGACTGCCTCTGTAGATATGTGTGTGTGTGTGTGTGTACGTTTAGGTGTGTGTGTGTGTGTGTACTGTATGTTGTCGACTGCCTCTGTAGATGTGTGTGTGTGTGTGTACATTTAGGTGTGTGTGTGTGTGTGTGTATTGTATATTGTCGACTGCCTCTGTAGTTGTGTGTGTGTGCGTGTGTGTGTGCGTGTGTGTGTACTGTATATTGTCGACTGCCTCTGTAGTTGTGTGTGTGTGCGTGTGTGCGTGTGTGTGTGTACTGTATATTGTCGACTGCCTCTGTAGTTGTGTGTGTGTGCGTGTGTGTGTGTGTGTACTGTATATTGTCGACTGCCTCTGTAGTTGTGTGTGTGTGCGTGTGTGTGTGTGTATACTGTATATTGTCGACTGCCTCTGTAGTTGTGTGTGTGTGTGTGTGTGTGTGTGTATACTGTATATTGTCGACTGCCTCTGTAGTTGTGTGTGTGTGCGTGTGTGTGTACTGTATTTTGTCGACTGCCTCTGTAGTTGTGTGTGTGCTTGTGTGTGTACTGTATTTTGTCGACTGCCTCTGTAGTTGTGTGTGTGCGTGTGCGTGCGTGTGTGCGTGTGTGTGTTGTATATTGTCGACTGCCTCTGTAGTTGTGTGTGCGTGTGTGTACTGTATATTGTCGACTGCCTCTGTAGTTGTGTGTGTGTGTGTGTGTGTGTGTGTGTGTACTGTATATTGCCGACTGCCTCTGTAGTTGTGTGTGTGTGTGCGTGTGTGTACTGTATATTGTCGACTGCCTCTGTAGTTGTGTGTGTGTGTGTGTGTATACTGTATATTGTCGACTGCCTCTGTAGTTGTGTGTGTGTGTGTGTACTGTATATTGTCGACTGCCTCTGTAGTTGTGTGTGTGTGTGTGTGTGTGTGTGTGTGTGTGTGTGTGTGTGTGTACTATACTGTATATTGTCGACTGCCTCTGTAGTTGTGTGTGTGCGTGTGTGTGCGTGTGTGTGTACTGTATATTGTCGACTGCCTCTGTAGTTGTGTGTGTGTGTGTGTGTGTGTGTGTGTGTGTGTGTGTGTACTGTATATTGTCGACTGCCTCTGTATTTGTGTGTGTGTGTGTGTGTGTGTGTGTGTGTGTGTGTGTGTGTGTGTACTGTATATTGTCGACTGCCTCTGTATTTGTGTGTGTGTGTGTGCTGTGTGTGTGTGTGTGTGTGTGTGTGTACTACCCTCCTCCCCCCTTTTATATTGTCGACTGCCTCTGTATTTGTGTGTGTGTGTGTACTGTTATATTGTCAACTGCCTCTGTAGTTGTGTGATGTGGTGTGTGTGTGTGTGTGTGTGTGTGTCTGTGTACTGTATATTGTCAACTGCCTCTGTATTTGTGATGTGTGGTGGTACTGTATATGTCGACTGCCCTCTGTAGTTGTGTGTGTGTGTGTACTGTATATTGTCGTCTGGCCTCTGTCTTTTGTGTGTGTGTGTGTACTGATATTGTCGACTCTGCCTCTGTAGATGTGTGTGTGTGTGTACTGTATATTGTCGACTGCCTCTGTAGTTGTGTGGTGTGTGTGTGTGTGTGATGTGTGTGTGTGTGCTGTGTACTGTATATTGTCGACCTGCCTCTGTATTTGTGTCGTGTGGTGTGTTTGTACTGTATATGTCGACAGCCTCTGTCAGTTGTGTGTGTGTGATTGAGACTGTAGTATTGTCGACTGCCTCTGTAGTTGTGTGTGTGTGTGTGTACTGTATATTGTCGACTGCCTCTGTAGTTGTGTGTGTGTGTGTGTGTGTGTGTGTGTACTGTATATTGTCGACTGCCTCTGTAGTTGTGTGTGTGTGTGTGTGTGTACTGTATATTGTCGACTGCCTCTGTAGTTGTGTGTGTGTGTGTGTGTGTGTACTGTATATTGTCGACTGCCTCTGTATTTGTGTGTGTGTGTGTGTGTGTGTGTACTGTATATTGTCGACTGCCTCTGTATTTGTGTGTGTGTGTGTGTGTGTACTGTATATTGTCGACTGCCTCTGTATTTGTGTGTGTGTGTGTGTGTGTGTGTACTGTATATTGTCGACTGCCTCTGTAGTTGTGTGTGTGTGTGTGTGTGTGTGTGTACTGTATATTGTCGACTGCCTCTGTAGTTGTGTGTGTGTGTGTGTGTGTGTGTGTACTGTATATTGTCGACTGCCTCTGTAGTTGTGTGTGTGTGTGTGTGTGTGTGTGTGTGTGTGTACTGTATATTGTCGACTGCCTCTGTATTTGTGTGTGTGTGTGTGTGTGTGTGTACTGTATATTGTCGACTGCCTCTGTATTTGTGTGTGTGTGTGTGTACTGTATATTGTCAACTGCCTCTGTAGTTGTGTGTGTGTGTGTGTGTGTGTGTGTGTGTGTGTGTACTGTATATTGTCAACTGCCTCTGTATTTGTGTGTGTGTGTACTGTATATTGTCGACTGCCTCTGTAGTTGTGTGTGTGTGTGTACTGTATATTGTCGACTGCCTCTGTAGTTGTGTGTGTGTGTGTGTGTGTGTGTGTGTGTACTGTATATTGTCGACTGCCTCTGTATTTGTGTGTGTGTGTGTGTACTGTATATTGTCGACTGCCTCTGTAGTTGTGTGTGTGTGTGTACTGTATATTGTCGACTGCCTCTGTAGTTGTGTGTGTGTGTGTACTGTATATTGTCGACTGCCTCTGTATTTGTGTGTGTGTGTGTGTGTGTGTGTGTGTACTGTATATTGTCGACTGCCTCTGTAGTTGTGTGTGTGTGTGTGTACTGTATATTGTCGACTGCCTCTGTATTTGTGTGTGTGTGTGTGTGTGTGTGTGTGTGTGTACTGTATATTGTCGACTGCCTCTGTAGTTGTGTGTGTGTGTGTGTGTGTGTGTGTGTGTACTGTATATTGTCGACTGCCTCTGTAGTTGTGTGTGTGTGTGTGTACTGTACGTATATTGTCGACTGCCTCTGTAGCTCAGAATTGCTTCCTGCATAAGAATAATATTTCCTGCTTCTTCTGCTCTATATTTGCATCCCTCCTGTGTGCTGTGGTTTTGACTTGACAGAATGGTGTTTTGGGTAAAAACTTTTCTGCACTTTATACATTCTCCGGCTGTCAGAAAGTATTTACTATCCGATCCAGATCCTGAGTATTTACTGTTCTGAAGGAAGGAAAAATCTAAATCCTCCAAACACAGGTTTGCAACATATATTCGTTGTCAGTCTGATGGAGGGAAAAGACTTCACTTTCACCTGTTTACTCCTTTATTATGGACTTTCTGAAACCGAGCTCAAAAGGAACAAAAAGCGATCGTCCACCTGTATAGGATTCTCTTCATCATTTACTGTGGCTTTGTCTCAAACGCCCTTCTGTTACACCCGTAGTGCACTAGGAAGGGGCTACAGTCACTCTGTTAGATTATAGAGTGACTGTACAGTTAAAGAGTTCGATTCACACGTAGTGAACATATTAAGTGAAAAGTAAGTAAGAAACCTACTGTTTAATGGAAGATTAAATAAAATATACACATACAAATAAACACACATGTACACACAACACACACACAACACACTTCCTCATCTCATCTCGTGGTGTGTTAACACTGCAGCACGGTTACATACTAAATCTCTTGACTAATTTACATCCAAATGTAATGAAGTGACATTCTCTCTCTCTCTCTCTCTCTCTCTCTCTCTCAGGTTATATTGTGTACTACACTCTGGATAAGAACATGGCCATTGATGACTGGGTGATGGAGCCCATCACTGGAGACAGACTCACCCACCAGGTCATGGACCTGAATCTCGACACCGTTTATTATTTCCGGATCCAGGCCAAAAATGCCAAGGGGGTGGGGCCTCTGTCTGAACCTGTCCAGTACAGGACATCCAAAGGTACACACACACACACACACACACACACACACACACACACACACACAAACACACACGCACACACAAACACACACACACACAAACACACACACACAAACAAATACACACACACACACAAACACATACACACAGACACACAACTACAGAGGCAGTCGACAATATACAGTACACACAAACACACAAACAAATACACACGTGCACACACAAACAAAATTCTAGAGGCAGCTGGCAATATACAGTACACACACACACAAACACAATTATGGAGGCAGCTGACAATATACAGTACACACACACAAACACACACAAACAAATACACACGTGCACACACACACCATTATAGAGGCAGCTGGCAATATACAGTACACAAACACAAATAAATACACACACACACAACTAAAGAGGCAGTCGACAATGTACAGTACAGTAGACACACACACACTTGCACACATAAACACAACTACAGAGGTAGTCAACAATATACAGTACACACACAACTACAGGGGCAGTCGACAATATACACATACACACACACACACTCACACACAAACACAACTAAAGAATCAGTCGACAATAAACAGTATACAAACACACACATACAGTAACAAATATACACACAACTACAGAGGCAGTAGTATACAGTATACACACACACACAAAACACAAGTTCCTTTGCTATTTATTAAAGAAAATGATCCAATGAAATAAAAGAGTGAGGCATTCCACAATTGTAACTATAACCGGACAAAAATGTAAATGGACATGTTGTTCTTCAGCTCTAGTTTTTTAAATCTCCTGCAAATTGATAAGCAGTACGTGAAAAGTTTAGTGCCGTTATTGGAAAATGTTCCGGGTCTTATAAGAACAAAGCCACATACGTCATTGATTATTTTCCTCTAAAATCAAACCTCTGTGTTTTATTTGTTATGGAACACATCGGACCACAGCAGCATCCTGAGACGCTGTGTAGCTTTCTGAGATTAATGAGAAACTGCTGCCTTGTGTGTGTGAGTTCACTGGATCTGTCATCTGTCTTCATCAGGACGGGTTAATGACAGTGACACACACAAAAAACACACACCACACACACACACAAACACTCAGGAAAGCTTAATTAATGTGATCTCTAGCATCTGGTGTCTCAAAGCTGTGTGTGTGTGTGTGTGTGTGTGTGTGTGTGTGTGGGTGGGTGTCCTGAGGGGTTTGTTCAGGTCTTCCTAGTTTGCTGTCTGGGTTTGTTAAACAGGCTTAACATTACGCAGGACGGTGGAAAACAGCATCTCTTGTTGAACAGGAAACTTTAATGAGCTTTACAGCATTTCAGCAAGAGCTGGAATCATCTGTGTTTATTTAGAGTACGATGAGATCAAATGGGGGGGCACGGTGGCTTAGTGGTTAGCACGTTCGCCTCACACCTCCAGGGTTGGGGGTTCGATTCCCGCCTCCGCCTTGTGTGTGTGGAGTTTGCATGTTCTCCCCGTGCCTCGGGGGTTTCCTCCGGGTACTCCGGTTTCCTCCCCCGGTCCAAAGACATGCATGGTAGGTTGATTGGCATCTCTGGAAAATTGTCCGTAGTGTGTGATTGCGTGAGTGAATGAGTGTGTGTGTGTGTGCCCTGTGATGGGTTGGCACTCCGTCCAGGGTGTATCCTGCCTTGATGCCCGATGACGCCTGAGATAGGCACAGGCTCCCCGTGACCCGATGTAGTTCGGATAAGCGGTAGGAAATGAGTGAGTGAGTGAGTGAGTGATCAAATGGCGAGATGTCTACTGTCTTTGTAAATAAGTGGGCATGGCTCTCCAAAATACAGCCATCTAAACTTTCTCTCCCAAGTTTATTCCTTAAAAAAGATTTTTTTTTTTTTTTAAACTACGGTTATTGGAGATTCTAATATTATTTTGTTATATACAATATGCTATACTTTATTTATTTATTTTACACATATACTATTAATATGATGTCATTTATCTTGGATAATATATTTTTCGAGAGATTCTGTTGGGGTTTTAATGTAGGTCATTTTCATCAATGTTTCTACTGACTATAGTGAATATAATTTCACTTTAGTATTATAATACAATATATTATTACACTTGTATAATAAAACACAATGTATATTCTATTATTATCATACTGTTATAATATTATATTAGTAATAGGATCTATAATAGGATCTAAAATGATAGATAGATAGATAGATAGATAGATAGATAGATAGATAGATAGATAGATAGATAGATAGATAGATAGATAGATAGATGGATGGATGGATGGATGGACAGAATATAGATAGATAAATGGATAGACAGAATATAGATGGATGGATGGATGGATGGATGGATGGACAGAATATAGATAGATAAATGGATAGACAGAATATAGATGGATGGATGGATGGACAGAATATAGATAGATAAATGGATAGACAGAATATAGATGGATGGACGATGGATGGATAGATGATGGATGGATGGAATATAGATAGATAAATGGATAGACAGAATATAGATGGATGGATGGATGGATGGATAGATGGATGGATGGATGGATGGATGGATGGAATATAGATAGATAAATGGATAGACAGAATATAGATGGATAGATGGATAGATAGATGGATGGATGGATAAGGCACTGGTGTTAAATGTCCTATGTCTGTGTGTAGGTATTTCTGTCAACATAATTATTAGGGTTTCAGTGTTTCATGACAGTGAAGTGCACAGAGACGTGAACTCATTTTCTTTTCTTTTTTCGCCTCACAGTCACACTGTCACGGTTAATTTAGACTTCAGTGATGATAACTCACTTTACAGAACAGAGTTAAATTATAGTCTGTTTTTGCTTCATTGAGTTTGTCTTTTTGTTTCATTTCCCTGCAGTCGAACATCCGGACAAGATGGCCAACGACCAAGGTGAGTGAATTCCTACTGAGCTGTACTTTAATCAGTGGTGTGTAGCGTGTGAAGCTTTATAAAATAGAGTATAGAGTTTAGAGTGTGAAAGAGTATAGAGTGTAGAGAGTAGAGTATAGCGTGTGGAGTATTGTGTAGAGTGTGAAAGAGTATAGAGGGTAGAGTGTGAAAGAGTATAGAGTATGTGGGTAGAGAGTAGAGTATAGATTGTAGAGTGAAAGAGTATAGAGTGTAGAGTATACAGAAGGAAAGAGTATAGATTGTAGAGTATAGAGTGTAGAGTATAGATTGTAACGTGTAGAGTGTGTAGAGAGTAGTGTGTAGAATTTAGATTGTAGACTGTAGAGTTTAGAGTATTGAGTGTATAGTACAGTATAAAGTTTAGAATGTAGAGTATAGAGTGTAGAGAGAAGAGTGTAGAGTTTAGGGTGTAGAGAGAAGAGTATAGAGTGTAGAGAGTATAGTTTAGAGTGTAGAGAGTAGCATTTGGAGTGTAGACTGTAGAGTATAGAGTGTAGAGTGTAGAGTTTAGAGTGTAGAGTATAGAGTGTAGAGTTTAGAGTATAGAGTGTAGAGTTTAGAGTGTAGAGTTTAGAGTGTAGAGTTTAGAGTGTAGAGTTTAGAGTATAGAGTATAGAGAGTAAAGTTTAGAGTATAGAGTGTAGAGAGTAGCATTTGGAGTGTAGACTGTAGAGTATAGAGTGTAGAGTTTAGGGTGTAGAGTTTAGAGTATAGAGTGTAGAGAGTAGAGTTTAGAGTGTAGAGAGTAGAGTTTAGAGTATAGAGTATAGAGAGTAGAGTGTAGAGTTTAGAGTGTAGAGTATAAAGTTTAGATTATAGAGTGTAGAGAGTAGAGTGTAGAGTTTAGAGTGTAGAGTATACCATGTAGAGATTATAGTATAGAATGTAGAGTACATGTAGTGTAAAGTGTAGAATGTAAAGTGTAGAGAGTAGAGTTTATAGTATAGAATGTAGAGTGTATGGAGTGTAAAGTGTAGAGTTTATAGTATAGAATGTAGAGTGTATGGAGTGTAAAGTTTAGAATGTAGCATTTAGAGTGTAGAATGTAGAGTAAAGTGTAGAGAGTAGAGTTTAGATTATAGAGTGTAGAGTGTATAGAGTGTAAAGTGTAGAGTTTAGAGTATAGAGTATACCATGTGGAGTTAATAGTATAGAATGTAGAGTGTATAGAGTGTAAAGTGTAGAGTTTAGAGTGTAGAATGTAGAGTGTATAGAGTGTATAGAGTGTAGAGTGTAGAATGTAGAGTGTATAGAGTGTAAAGTGTAGAGTTTAGAGTGTAGAATGTAGAGTGTATAGAGTGTAAAGTGTAGAGTTTAGAGTGTAGAATGTAGAGTGTATAGAGTGTAAAGTGTAGAGTGTAGAATGTAGAGTGTATAGAGTGTAAAGTGTAGAGTGTATAGAGTGTAAAGTGTAGAGTTTAGAGTGTAGAATGTAGAGTGTATAGAGTGTAAAGTGTAGAGTGTATAGAGTGTAAAGTGTAGAGTTTAGAGTGTAGAATGTAGAGTGTATAGAGTGTAAAGTGTAGAGTGTATAGAGTGTAAAGTGTAGAGTTTAGAGTGTAGAATGTAGAGTGTATAGAGTGTAAAGTGTAGAATTTAGAGTGTAGAATGTAGAGTTTATAGAGTGTAAAGTGTAGAGTTTAGAGTGTAGAATGTAGAGTTTATAGAGTGTAAAGTGTAGAGTTTAGAGTGTAGAATGTAGAGTGTATAGAGTGTAAAGTGTAGAGTTTAGAGTGTAGAATGTAGAGTGTATAGAGTGTAAAGTGTAGAGTTTAGAGTGTAGAATGTAGAGTTTATAGAGTGTAAAGTGTAGAGTTTAGAGTGTAGAATGTAGAGTTTATAGAGTGTAAAGTGTAGAGTTTAGAGTGTAGAATGTAGAGTGTATAGAGTGTAAAGTGTAGAGTTTAGAGTGTAGAATGTAGAGTGTATAGAGTATAAAGTGTAGAGTTTAGAGTGTAGAATGTAGAGTGTATAGAGTGTAAAGTGTAGAGTTTAGAGTGTAGAATGTAGAGTGTATAGAGTGTAAAGTGTAGAGTTTAGAGTGTAGAATGTAGAGTTTATAGAGTGTAAAGTGTAGAGTTTAGAGTGTAGAATGTAGAGTTTATAGAGTGTAAAGTGTAGAGTTTAGAGTGTTGAATGTAGAGTGTATAGAGTGTAAAGTGTAGAGTTTAGAGTGTAGAATGTAGAGTGTATAGAGTGTAAAGTGTAGAATGTAGAGTGTATAGAGTGCAAAGTGTAGAGTTTAGAGTGTAGAATGTAGAGTGTATAGAGTGTAAAGTGTAGAGTTTAGAGTGTAGAATGTAGAGTGTATAGAGTGTAAAGTGTAGAGTTTAGAGTGTAGAATGTAGAGTGTATAGAGTGTAAAGTGTAGAGTTTAGAGTGTAGAATGTAGAGTGTATAGAGTGTAAAGTGTAGAGTTTAGAGTGTAGAATGTAGAGTTTATAGAGTGTAAAGTGTAGAGTTTAGAGTGTAGAATGTAGAGTGTATAGAGTGTAAAGTGTAGAGTTTAGAGTGTAGAATGTAGAGTGTATAGAGTGTAAAGTGTAGAGTTTAGAGTGTAGAATGTAGAGTGTATAGAGTGTAAAGTGTAGAGTTTAGAGTGTAGAATGTAGAGTGTATAGAGTGTAAAGTGTAGAGTTTAGAATGTAGAGTGTATAGAGTGTAAAGTGTAGAGTGTAGAATGTAGAGTGTATAGAGTGTAAAGTGTAGAGTTTAGAGTGTAGAATGTAGAGTTTATAGAGTGTAAAGTGTAGAGTTTAGAGTGTAGAATGTAGAGTGTATAGAGTGTAAAGTGTAGAGTTTAGAGTGTAGAATGTAGAGTGTATAGAGTGTAAAGTGTAGAGTTTAGAGTGTAGAATGTAGAGTGTATAGAGTGTAAAGTGTAGAGTTTAGAGTGTAGAATGTAGAGTGTATAGAGTGTAAAGTGTAGAGTTTAGAGTGTAGAATGTAGAGTGTATAGAGTGTAAAGTGTAGAGTTTAGAGTGTAGAATGTAGAGTGTATAGAGTGTAAAGTGTAGAGTTTAGAGTGTAGAATGTAGAGTGTATAGAGTGTAAAGTGTAGAGTTTAGAGTGTAGAATGTAGAGTGTATAGAGTGTAAAGTGTAGAGTTTAGAGTGT
Source organism: Tachysurus vachellii (assembly GCF_030014155.1). Classification (NCBI taxonomy): domain Eukaryota; kingdom Metazoa; phylum Chordata; class Actinopteri; order Siluriformes; family Bagridae; genus Tachysurus; species Tachysurus vachellii. The sequence continues at coordinate 14,142,422 of NC_083485.1, forward strand.
AGAATGTAGAGTTTATAGAGTGTATAAAGTGAGACACAGAGACGGTTTAATAGTGACTAAAATGAACAGACACATGAACCTGTAATTAAACCTGGACATCATCATCATCATTCGATTAGTTTACAAGGTTACAATCTCTATCTATCTATCTATCTATCTATCTATCTATCTATCTATCTATCTATCCCCCCCACCCTCTCTCTCTCTCTCTCTCTCTCTCTCTCTCTCTCTCTCCCTCTCTCTATAAGCATTCAATCAGCTTCCCTTTTTCTATCCAATTTGGAGGTTGTCGTTTATCAGACTTTCCCTTAATGAATCTGCAGGTCGTCGGCAATTAGACAAACCTGAAATGAGGCTATTTAAGAGGAACATTGTCTTAAGAGGAAAACGAGTGAAGGAGGGAGGGAGGGAGGGAGGAGGGAGAAAGGGGCGGGGTTAAGGCGGGTGTCTAATGATGACTGTTGTCGTATCTCAGCTCATCACAGGAAGAATAACAAAAGTTCATTTAGGAGAGCTGAAGACAGATGTAACAGAGTGAGAGAGAGGCAGAGTCTGAGAGAGAGAAAGAGAGTGAGGGCAGTAAAAGACAGAGACAGGTAGAAAGAGGGGGACAGAAAGAGAGACTGAGAAGTAAGCGAGAGAGAGACAAGTGAGCGAGAGACAGATAGAAAGAGGAAGACAAAAAAGTGACTGAGAAGTGAGAGATAGAGAAACAGACAGACAGACAGACAGACAGAGACAGGAATGAGAAAGGTAGAGTGAGATACTGAAGTATGTGTGTGAGAGATAGAAAGAGAGAGAGATAGAGAGAGAAATGAGACAGGCAAATTAAGACATATAGAAAGAGAGACAGGTGAGGAGAGAGACAGGAGGTAAATGAAGACAGATAAACACTGAGTGTATCTTCATGCGTCTCTCCTCGGTTGTTCCTGTGGTTTGAATAATAATGAGCAATAATCCCGAGATTAAGCAGGAGTGTGATGATGAAGCACTTTGAGCTCTGCTCTGTTTAACATGGAGATGGTCACGTCCTTGAGAAACGTCCGTAACATTCGCCTTTTAAAACACCGAAGGACAAACGAGCCACTGAACGATGCGGCGTCCGCTGGGACATCCGTCTTCTTGCTCCGCTATGAAACAGGAACATTTTTCTACAACAACAAAGCAGACGTTTGTCTTCATGGAGTCCATATGTGTCCTCGAGATCGACGTGCACACACACGCACACGCACACACACACACACACACACACACGTATCAACAGAGAGCAAGAGAGTAACAGAGAGAGAGAGAACAAGAGAGGTAAGTGTAGATAAGTGTAAAGAAGGAAAAAGAGACAAAAAGAAAAGGAAATGGAGAGACATTTAGAGAGAGACAGATTGAAAGACCGATTGTTTTCATGTAACAGCAACATCCCACAAACATTACATACAGTACAGTATGTCACAGCCATGAGGTGGATTAGTAGCAGATTGGTTTGCATTTTACTTTCCCGAAGCTAGTCGGTTAACTAGCAGGAGGACGCAGCTAGCTATGTCATTGCCTGATAGTTACCATGGCAACCCATCCAATTTAATGTAAGATAAGATCCCTCGCTGCTGACCAACGTCGGAAAAATGCCGGTGTAAACGCAGGGTTCTGCTCTGACAGGCCTCGTGGGTTTCGTTGTCGTTGTTGTTGTTGTCGTTATTGTTGTTGTTGTTGTCGTCATGGTAACCTTGAGTTGAAACCGCACGCTTTCTAACATGCGCGCGAGAGTTTATATAATAAACAAGATGACTGGAAACTAGAAATCTTTGTGTATAAACACAGCCGCTGAGTGACAATCAGAGCTGAAGTGCGTTTGATGGATGAATCGCACCAGAAACAAAAATGACTTGTTGTGGTTAAGTGACTCGTTCTTTACAAACACACACACACACACACACACACACAAAAGGTGTTCTTTCAGTAGTAGAATTCCTCCTCACCCGCTTACTCCATCTAACACACACACCACATACGCCACACACACACACACACACGAGCCTGAGGATGAAAATGAGTTACAAGGGAGCCGTCTCATAGCAGAAGCAATAAAATTGTGCATACACGAGTGTCGAAGCCGCGCTGAGAGGTGTTCGGGCTCCCGGTCCTGCCGTGCCGCTCTGTCGCTGTCCTGACTTATTAGAGGAGCGAGGAAAAGGAAACGCTAGAACGTCCCCCCGGTGTGCCGTGTCGCTAACAGCCCTGAACTCCGTGCTTAATATATCTTTTATTTCTTACACTATAACACGGAGCAGAGGGACTGGAGGACGTGGAGGAAGAAGACGAAGCAATCGTACGTGCAACCAGGGCTGCGATTCTGCCCACGGATTTAAAAAAAAAAACCTATGAAGTGGGTGGAGTGATTTCCACAGGCGAGTGGAGGAGAGAGAGTTTGAGAGTTTAAGATCACACCCTCACTCGCTCTGACACTAATGGTGGTTGGTGGTTTGAATATTTCCGAAAGTGCTGCAATTTTCATCCACAAGGGTTTATACAGAATGCTGCTGCTGCCAATAAATAAATAAATAAATAAATCCAGTTCTGTGGGCAGAACCAACTTGTTGGTCAGATCAGAGGAGAATATCCAGACTGCTTTAATCTGACAGGAAGTCTATAGTAACTCAAATAAACACTCTTTACACCTGCGGTGAGCTGAAAAGCATCTCTGGATGTGCAGCATGTCGAAAAGAAACGCTTCTGATCTGTTTTACACCAAGCTCCGTGTTTAATGCGGCTGTATTCTGCCTCAAAAGCCTTGAAACATCTGAATCGGTCGGCATATCATCGGACAAACGAATCGGTTCACCGAATCGACTCATTTTCCTATTTACTCTGGAAAACTTTGATTCGTTAACGATTCCACATGACTCCTCGACAGGTCTGACTCCTTTCATTAAGGAAGGTCTTAATTAATATGAAATTAGAAACGAAATCTGATTATCAATTTTTTTCATCCAAATTTCCTTCATTCAGAGTGGAACACTTATTTATACTCACTCACTACCTCGGGTCACGGGGAGCCTGTGTGTCTCAGGCGTCATCGGGCATCAAGGCAGGATACACACTGGACAGAGTGCCAACCCATCGCAGGGCACACACACACACACACACACACTCTCATTCACTCACACAATCACACACTACGGACAATTTTCCAGAGATGCCAATCAACCTACCATGCATGTCTTTGGACCAGGGGAGGAAACCGGAGTACCCGGAGGAAACCCCCGAGGCACGGGGAGAACATGCAAACTCCACACACACAAGGTGGAGGCGGGAATCGAACCCCCAACCCTGGAGGTGTGAGGCGAACGTGCTAACCACTAAACCACCGTGCCTCCACTTATTTATACTTACTTTATAATTGAACGATTAGTATGAACACTTTTATTTATTCGAACCCGAGACCATGAGCTATGAGTGTGCGTTTTGTAACACATAAAAGTGCAGCCTTGGTGATGCTATGACCCTGAACACGGTACAAAAGATTCCAGTACAAAGCTCGGTCAGAAACATACAAACACTTTACATCGAAAAAAAACCCCCAAAAAACCATGGTATAACGCCTGAGTGCTTAAAGCTGAGTATTAACTCACGTCTGGTCCTTGTGCCGGCAGGTCGTCATGGAGACAGCAGCTACTGGCCCTCGGACAATAACCTGATTGACAGGAGCAGCTTGAACGGTAAGCACTTAACCCAACGACCCACCTTCGTTTCCCACAATGCACTCAGAGAGTAAAAAAAAAATCCCAGGAGTAAAAAAATGCATCTGCTGCGTGATGGATGGCTTTCTTAAGTGTTTGAGTAACTTTTAAAGTTTGACAGGAATTTTTTCCTTTTTTTTTTTTTTTTTTCTATTAGAAATGTTCGGAAAAAATCTCACCAGGTTACAGAGCACCAGTGACAAACGTGTGTGTGTGTTTGTACATTTGCGCAGAGAGATTGTAATAAAAACCTGTGGCCAGAGAAGTGTACAAAAGATATAACGTGCTCTGTAGGTTGTGGGCGGAGCTAAAAAGTCACCGCGAAGCACATTTGTGACAGAAGTGAATTTAAAAAAAATAAAGAAATCATGTAATTGTAATTGCTCTTTATTAAAAATGCTTTTCTGTTGCTGTGGAGGAATGATTTCACTTCCAGGACAGCTGTTATATGTCCCCTGTGTACACACACACTCTCACACACACACACACACACACACACACACACAGTTGTTTTTTGCTTGTGTGTTGGATTAGTGGGACTCTGTGGGGAAATCTCTTAATTAAGACTGAGCAGGATAATAACAGCCTGCAGATGAACAAGAGTGTTTTGGAGTCTGTCTGTGTGTGTGTGTCTGTGTGTGTGTCTGTGTGTGTCTGTGTGTGTGTGTCTGTGTGTGTGTCTGTGTGTGTGTCTGTGTGTGTCTGTGTGTGCTGGCTCTTCTGTGTGCATGTATTCAGCTGTTGCAGGTGTGTTTGTGGAACCTCTGACACGCAAGTGCTCTAAGCGTGTGTGTTTTTGTGTCTATTTGGTCAGTGACACACACAGTGACACACACACACACACACACACACATACACACAGTGATAAAGTGAACATTAAATAAAGAAAATGGAAGCTTAGAATTGTTCCTTCATAGTCATTCTTTTTGTTCCCGGAAAAATTACAGTCTACTAGAAACGAATCATTTGTAATGTTTCAGTTTCATGATTCATGTCTAAATCACCTGTTTTATTGGCCTTAGCTTCATCTTTACCGGTACACCAGTGTTCCAGTCCACAAGCTGAATAGAAAATGACGTTTACCTCATTTTCAATCAGTAAAAAAACAAACGAATGATTTTTATCAGCGGTCGCGAGTCTGATCTAAAACGAGTTCGTTTTCAGTGTGTTTTTGACGTGTGTTTGTCCCGCTGTTAAGAATCTTGCACTGAATTTTAGTGTTGAAGATAAATCTGAGCTGCTTTTTAGACGAACAAACACTCGGAGCGCCTCGGAGAGCAGAAACGGATATCATGGATTTGATATCAACATTTACTCTGAAGATACAAACATCTGGGTGGAAAGAAAGAACCGTTTTTAGTTTTATTGGAACTTTTCTATGAAAATATTTTCCTTAGAATTCTGGAAAAAACAGAAAACCTTCTGAAACACTACAAATTCTTAAAGTGCTGAGTGTCTACTTTCATACGAGCTTCACATGAACACCACTGTGGAGTGAGACATGACATCGTGTTATTAATTGAAATGTGAAAGAACATTAGACCTAAAACACATGAATTTACGGTGGCTTAGTGGTTAGCACGTTCGCCTCACGGCTCCAGGGTTGGGGGTTCGATTCCTGCCTCCGCCTTGTGTGTGTGGAGTTTGCATGTTCTCCCCGTGCCTCGGGGGTTTCCTCCGGGTACTCCGGTTTCCTCCCCCGGTCCAAAGACATGCATGGTAGGTTGATTGGCATCTCTGGAAAATTGTCCGTAGTGTGTGATTGTGTGAGTGAATGAGAGTGTGTGTGTGTGTGTGTGCCCTGTGATGGGTTGGCACTCTGTCCAGGGTGTATCCTGCCTTGATGCCCGATGACGCCTGAGATAGGCACAGGCTCCCCGTGACCCGAGGTAGTTCTACAGGAACGAATGAATGAATTTGTCTATAGAATAGAAATAGACAGAACTGTAATATCCACAGGAAACACTACATAGAAATGTTCATTACAGTTACATTATTTACTGTCCAGTGTCACCCAAATGAGGATGATGTTCTCCACTGACTCAGGTTCCTCTCAGGTTTCCTCACCACCGTCACCTCAGGTTTGATCATTAGGGATAGATGTTAGAGATAAATAGTAACTTTATTTTAAACTTGAAACTACATTTTTATTTAGTTTCTTTAGTTCTTTAGTGTAAAACAATGTGAACGGTCAAAAGCGCTATAGAAATAAATTGAATTGAACTGAAATGTTCAGACCGTACGCGTGTACACGTTTTCTCTAGATCGGACGTCTGTATTCTCACGTCACGTCTGTCTCCGCTCGACTCGTGACTCGTACCGTCTGCTCTAATTTACCTCAGAGATACAGCAAAAGAAGAATGAGATCTATACATATATATATATATATACACACACACACTCACCGGCCACTTTATTAGGTACACCTGTCCAACTGCTCGTTAACACAAATTTCTAATCAGCCAATCACATGGCAGCAACTCAATGCATTTAGACATGTAGACATGGTCAAGACGATCTGCTGTAGTTCAAACCGAGCGTCAGAATGTAGAAGAAAGGTGATTTAAGTGACTCTGAACGTGGCATGGTTGTTGGTGCCAGACGGGCTGGTCTGAGTATTTCAGAAACTGCTGATCTACTGGGATTTTCACACACAACCATCTCTAGGGTTTACAGAGAATGGTCCGTAAAAGAGAAAATATCCAGTGAGGGCAGTTCTGTGGGCACAAATGCCTTGTTGATGCCAGAGGTCAGAGGAGAATGGCCAGACTGGTTCGAGCTGATAGAAAGGCAACAGTAACTCAAATAACCACTCGTTACAACCGAGGTATGTAGAAGAGCATCTCTGAACACACAACACGTCGAACCTTGAGGCGGTGAGTGTATATATATATATATATATATATATATATATATATATATATATATATATTATATTTATATATAACCATATAATGAAAAGTTAAGCGTATTCTCAGAGCGGGCGTGCTGTTGTATCAGATTTACGTTACTCCACATTAGAATTCATAGAGTCTAGTTTGTAGATGATTGGACATGATTGAAGTTAAGCGAAGCTGATTTTTATTGAAATGTCTCATTTAGCTGAAGGGTTTCAGAGGCGAGTGGGAGGCAGAAAACGGCAGGATATCACTCATACACTCCCGCACACACACACACACACACACACACACACACACACACACGGCTTACTTTGTATAAATTTCCAGAACATGACCACATGATCGTGATAGATGCAGTAATAAAGTGTAGGGAAAAGAATAGATATGGATAGATTTTGATTCAGAGACATAAAGCTGAACCTGGTGACCGGGTGAGGAGGGAAATGAGGATGATGAGGCAGAGGAGGGTTAAGAGGTCAAGGGTCTTCATCTATCCTGGGATTTGAACTTACAAGTTCCTTTCGTTCGCTTTAGGTAGTCACAGAAAATCACAGCACTGCTTTTTATCTAGTGCACAGGGAAAGTGTTTATCTTCCCAGACCAACATGATGGAGAGATTCAATCTGCCATGAGAAGATGAGATTTTGACTGGAATGCAGCTTGTTTTGCTCCACTTTGTGGGAAGATGTAGAGGCAGGTTAAAGCAATGTGAAGCGGCGCTCACCTTCAGGAGTCAGAAACACATCCAGTCGTAAAGGAGGAGGAACACGACAGCCACGAGGCAGAGCTGAATATAGCTGATGGTTCTGTTCTGAAAGAAACAGAAACAGAGACCAAGCCAGGATAATCAAACCAATTCAAAAGGAAAGCAAGACCCAGAGGAACGTAGAAACTAACCCTAAGCCTAACCCTAACCCAGCTACAGAACCAGATGAACACACACACACACAAACACTCTCTCATACACCTTACGCTCGCGCTCCTCTGTAAGCAGAAATGAAGAACTGGATGTGGGGGAGAGAAAGAGGTTAACAACTCAGTGTGAAAGTGAGGACAATGTGGCAATGTTTCTCTGCTGCCATGGCGATGCCCTTAGATTTGGCACAACATGAAGCTATTGTCCTCCAGGCTGTGTTTTAGCGCCATCGTGCCAACTGCAGGTGCCATACGACAATAAGGGGCGACCAGACGAGGAAAGAGGGAGCTTATTAGTTCCGACTCTCTAAGCAGGAACAGGTGTTATGTGTGTGTGAGAGAGAGAGAGAGAGAGAGAGAGAGAGAGAGAGCGAGCGGCTGGCATGGTTCTCTACACACTCCATACTCACACCCTGTCAGCTACACCTTCCAGAATAAAGTTAAAAAAAAAAGAAAGAAATAAAATTGTTCCCTATTGTTTATTACACAGTTCCTCGTCACGTTCCTAGATCGCCACATCATCGCTCAAGTGCCTTATTTCCATGTGTATCCGTAAACGTGTGTTTCAGAGCCTCCCATTGGTCAGATGCGGCCTCCGCATGGCAGCGTGACTCCGCAGAAGAACAGCAACCTGCTGGTGGTCATCGTGGTGTCCGTGGGTGCCGTCACCGTCGTGGTGGTGGTCATCGTGGCTCTCATTTGCACTCGACGTTCTTCCGCACAACAACGGAAGTGAGTCTAAACTGTTGGTCTTTTTTCACAGGTTTCAGGGCGTTTTAGGGCTGATAACTTCACATGTACCCTAACCCTCACATGTACCCTAACCCTAATCCTCACATGTACCCTAACCCTAACCCTCACATGTACCCTAATCCTAACCCTCACATGTACCCTAACCCTAATCCTCACATGTACCCTAATCCTAACCCTCACATGTACCCTAACCCTAATCCTCACATGTACCCTAATCCTAACCCTCACATGTACCCTAACCCTAACCCTCACATGTACCCTAATCCTAACCCTCACATGTACCCTAACCCTAATCCTCACATGTACCCTAATCCTAACCCTCACATGTACCCTAACCCTAATCCTCACATGTACCCTAATCCTAACCCTCACATGTACCCTAACCCTAACCCTCACATGTACCCTAATCCTAACCCTCACATGTACCCTAACCCTAACCCTCACATGTACCCTAACCCTAACCCTCACATGTACCCTAGCGCTAACCCTCACATGTACCCTAACCCTAACCCTCACATGTACCCTAACCCTCACCCTCACATGTACCCTAACCCTAACCCTAATTTAGTATTGTGGATGTTAAATGAAACACACACCAACCTGTTCAGAATGAGTCTAATGACAATCTGTCCTAATGTTTACAGTGTTATCACAGAAGGCTTGAAAATCCAGCAGTTATGTTTGTTTGAATTGTTTGTACAGTAGATCAGCGTATTTGTACTGAGTTTGGGCCAATACGAGCTAAATTCAGTACAAAGAAATCACTTCTACATCTCTACTAGCTGGCTAGCTAACTACCAAATAACTAGCTCACATTTATCATAGGTAGAAACCTGACTTTAGATTTGAAGCTAAAAAGTCTGATGCTAAAATAGTCACGTTACGTTAAATTACAGCTTTTTAAAAAAACAGATTTTATTCCTTCGTGCCTCCGATTTTAACGTTTTAAAACTCAAGGTTAAAGCTGAGAGACAAGCGGTCATGCTAGCACTCACATCTGAGTGATCTGAAAACTTTCTGTAAAGCTGTAAAGACAAACGCAAAGAAAATGTCTGTTAAATGGTTTAATCTATCCTTCGAACCTAGTGTCAAATCTATGTGTACGCTTAGGTACCATTAGCTCGGTACTAACGTGATATTGAAAAAATCCCATTTTTCCGAAGTGACAGCCTCCTCGCTTGTGTTCGTCATCTGGGATTATTATCTTAGCCGCGGGCTGATCTGACGGCTGCTGACAGGGCTAACGCAGCCGAGGGCTGACTCATTATTGTAGCCGCAGCGCTAACGAGAGCAGTTGAACTGCACTGTTACTGTACAAAACTGTAGCCTGTGCTGACAAGCAAGTGTCTAGTGGATATGCTAACACCTAAATGAGGGAACGTGGCCTTCAACAGAGAAGCTTGTAAGTCAGTTTAATTGATACAAAATTGTTTGTGTGTGTAGAAAACGGGCCACACACAGCGCTGGTAAAAGGAAAGGAAGTCAGAAAGACCTGCGACCTCCTGATCTGTGGATCCACCACGAGGAGATGGAGCTGAAGAACATCGAGAAGCCGTCCAGCTCCGCCCCGTCCGGCCGAGAATCGCCGATCCAGAGCTGCCAAGAGATCGCCCCTGTCAGCCACAGCCAATCAGAGAGTCAGATGGGCAGCAAGAGCAGCCACTCAGGTAACACTCCGGGTTTTTACCTCCATGCTTTTTACAGCGGTGCCGAAACGAAAGCAACGTTCTGTTTCGAGAGAAATGACAGCTAACATCTTACCCTCTGTGTGTCACTCGTTAACTTGCAAAAGCAAAAACAGGGATTTCAGATTTTGTATTATTTTTGACGTCAGGTGTTCTCTAGCTGAGTAACGCATCTGTACACGACAGCTCGTGTATCTCTGAATCGTGATTCTGCTGCCTGGAAGCGAGGCTGAGAACACTGCAGACATGTCGGTGTGACCTGAAGTGAAGAAAAGCGTGCACTTTTAAGGGTTCTTCTATCCTGTCAGTTAAAAGCGAAGCACCGATAGACACTTAGCACCTGAAAATAAAATGACCACGACGACCGGCCAGTTCCAGTGTGAAAGACATAAAAGACTTAGTGTTTGAAATAGGACATTTAACTCAAAGAGCCAAGAGCAGTGCTGAGGTAAGCGGTTAGTGATGTGTTCCATGTCTTGTGTTTATTTAACCCATGATCCCAAATCATGCTAACGTAACTGATGATTTATGGTAACGGCATGAAGATATTTCACTGCTCTTTGCTTAAATGTCTTGGGTTACCTGCTCAGAAACTCACAGACCAAGGTGAGCTGTTTAATTCGGCTCGTGTAGGCGGTACAGACATGGCAACGTTCACCTCACAATCAGCTGATAATCTCTCCTCTTCAGGTGGTGATGCAGATGAAGCCTCCAGCGGGATTTCTACGCTAGACCGCTCGCTGGCTGCACGCAGAGCCACTCGCTCAAAGATGATGATCCCTATGGACTCACAACCCAGCAATACACGTGAGTGAATAACGCCAGAGCGCTGCGTGTAGCTCTGATTAAATCATTTACAGGCTGTTCAGTTTAAGTGAACCTGAAAGGGAAACCCAGTGTGTTCCGAAGTAAGGAAGCGTGGCCTAAGTCTGTTAGTCCAGGTGGAATCTAAGGAGAATGGAAGCATGGCATGTTTGTCTATTAGTACAAGCAAAGAAGGTGTGGTCTTTGTCTGTGTTAATCTAAGACAAAAGGAGGTGTGGCCTGTAAATCATTTAGTCCAAGCGAAAGGAGGTATGGCCTTTGTGTCTGTTAGTCCAAGCAACAGGAGGTGTGGCCTTTGAATCTGTTAGTCCAAGCAAAAGGAGGTGTGGCCTCTGAATCTGTTAGTCCAAGCAAAAGGAGGTGTGGCCTCTGAATCTGTTAGTCCAAGCAAAAGGAGGTGTGGCCTCTGAATCTGTTAGTCCAAGCAAAAGGAGGTGTGGCCTCTGAATCTGTTAGTCCAAGCAAAAGGAGGTGTGGCCTCTGAATCTGTTAGTCCAAGCAAAAGGAGGTGTGGCCTCTGAATCTGTTAGTCCAAGCAAAAGGAGGTGTGGCCTCTGAATCTGTTAGTCCAAGCAAAAGGAGGTGTGGCCTCTGAATCTGTTAGTCCAAGCAAAAGGAGGTGTGGCCTCTGAATCTGTTAGTCCAAGCAAAAGGAGGTGTGGCCTCTGAATCTGTTAGTCCAAACAAAAGGAGGTGTGGCCTCTGAATCTGTTAGTCCAAGCAAAAGGAGGTGTGGCCTCTGAATCTGTTAGTCCAAGCAAAAGGAGGTGTGGCCTCTGAATCTGTTAGTCCAAGCAAAAGGAGGTGTGGCCTCTGAATCTGTTATTCCAAGCAAAAGGAGGTGTGGCCTCTGAATCTGTTAGTCCAAGCAAAAGGAGGTGTGGCCTCTGAATCTGTTAGTCCAAGCAAAAGGAGGTGTGGCCTCTGAATCTGTTAGTCCAAGCAAAAGGAGGTGTGGCCTCTGAATCTGTTAGTCCAAACAAAAGGAGGTGTGGCCTCTGAATCTGTTAGTCCAAGTGAAAGAAGGTGTGGCCTCTGAATCTGTTAGTTCAAGTGAAAGGAGGTGTGGCTTCTGAATCTGTTAGTCTAAATAAAAGGAGGTGTGGCCTAAGGTGAAAGAAGACATAGCTTGTGTTTCTAATAATCCAAGCCAAATGAAGGTGTGGCCTTTGTGTTTGTTAGTCTAAAGCAAAAGGAAGTGTGGCCTATGTATCAAAATTAAGGTGTGGCCTTTATTTCTCTTGGTCCTAAAATAAGGAGGTTTGGCCTCTGTGTATGTTGGTTCACATTAGACCTAATGAAAAAAGTGTGGCTTTTGTGTCCATCAATCCCACTGAAGGAGGTGTTAGTCTGTGTATCTGTTAGTCTTAGTGAAGGAGGCGTGGCCTTTGTATTACTGTATTACACAGAAAGAGCTTTGTATCGTATTAAATCAATGGTTATTTTAAATGCACAGATTATTCCTCGGATTATTAATGTACACAAGCGGACACACCCTCGTGTGTAACTCCATCAGGCTTGTGTTTAACAGTAAATATAAATCATCTCTCTCCGGTTTGTTGTGACGCTCAGACACGCCGCTATGGCAGAACAACTCTCTGGCTAACTTTCTCACCATAATAACACTTTTATCGATGAACCTCATCAGTCAGTGGCAACCTCGACAGGACGGTGGACCTCCTCTGCCACAGCAGGGAAAACGACGACACACACACACACACACACAAACACACCACACACACAGTAATCCAACAGCAGATCGATCAAAATCAGACAGCAGATGCATTTTAACACACTGGCTTGCTCTCTGGAATGGAAAGAGAAGCAGAAAGAGCAATAAGACTTGATAAGTGTGTAATGAATTGCTCCCTGCGGACCCGAGTGCTGCGTGACAGCGTGGACTGAAGCCAGGCCAGTGTTTCATTTGGTTAAGCTTCTTAACTGCCCAACTTTCAGGAGAGTTTAGCAGCAATAGTGCTGTTCTTGGACTTTATTCACTTTGATTTGTTTACTGTTTGGCTTTCTCGAGTTCAGTCCGTCGCTTTAGGAGACGGTCTGTTTTTAGCGGTTGTGGAGCGCTCACTTCTGAGTATTTCTACCAAAACAAATAATTCATTGGACAAAAATTTAAGGTTGCGAATTTGAAATGTTTAATTATTTAAACGAGAGATTTTTAACGTTTATCATTTTATTGATTTAGCTAGTCCAGCGTTCACCTTCCATCCAAAACCTTTCATCTAAAATATTGATTTATTTTTATTGATTTATTTTTATTTGTTCGATATATGTTTATTTATTATTATACGATTTACTCTTTACTCTTTTTTTCACCTGTTACTAATAACCTATTCATATTCACGTGCTAAAGTTTGTCTAATTAACGTAATTAACACGGATTACGAGATCACAAAATAATTACGAATGTTGTCGTATTTTTCGAGCGGAATTCAAACGACAGTCTCGCTCTTATTTCTGTTCTGATATAACGTTTACCGCTATTATAAAACAAAGTGCGAAAGATCGTACCTCAACAGAAAATCACCATAAATAAATAAATAAATACATTTATATATTATATAAATAAATGCAGACACGAGGAAAAATCAACAGAAATTTTTCGTTTTTTTCACTATTAATATAATAACATTTTGCCTGAGATACTGAAGCACTAACACTAAATATATAACTGAACTTACGACGTTTTAATTTTGTTGTTGTTGTATTTAGATATTGCCTTTATTAAACTTTTCTAAATTTGCAATTCAAACTTTTTCCTAATTCACCCTTGAGCCTCTGAGCTGATGCGAGTTCACGGCACAAAAACCCCTGCTTTCTGTCCTGACCGCTGAGTAACATCGCACTCGGCGTCGGTTTAAACGTCGACATGTTGACGTCGTCTCCCATCAGAGTCTCCACGTCTTTGACCTGAACCTAGTGTTAATCAGATTTCGGAAGACTACTTTGTCTTCAATCCACACATTCACATAATAAGATGAAGTCTCGGATCATCAGAGAGGCAGCAGATGAGAGCAGATGGATTGATCTGTTATAAAGCTATTTGTAGTCAAAGGCTGATTCTGAGCCACAGGAATGATTCGGTATTATTTACGATAACATCAGGAGGGAAATGAAGTTTTTCTGTGCCTCTGGGTTATCGGGGCATGAAATAATTGGCATCTGCACTGAACAGGTCAGTGGAGAAGGTACGGTGAATATGAGCGTGTGTGTAAAACACACACACACACACACTCACAAATATAAAAGGCTGCTTATTCTGAGTTGTGAGCTTGGGAGATATAAAGAATTTAAAAAGACTCTCAGGTCTTTAAGAGATAGTGATCTCACCACGCTTAGCATTTCACACACTTCTGGCTTTCAGCTCAAGGTCACTGACAGAGGAAATGCTAACAGCAGAGCACTTACCTCTCTGACCAGAACACACTCGGTTTCTGGAGTTAGGTGCTTGCTGGGATTTTGCTTCTTTTTGTATTCCTTTCAGTCTATTTTTTAACACAGAAAAGCATTTGTTTGCATTCGGAGGAAGCCGAGAAGGTTAAATGACTTGAAGTCTATGATTATACAAGCTTATGATTTGGGCGCTTATAGTATGACTCAAGCTTCATGTCTTATGACTCGCAACTCGACTCGAACTTACGATTATGAATGAATCAGCTCAGATTTAAAAGCGACTCGGAATGCGACCCGAATCAAACTTAGGATTTGATCCACTTAGGATTTTTTAGGATTTTGACTTAAAGCATTTGACTTGCAACTCAGAATCGATTTGCAATCAAAAAGAATTTGATTCCTGAATCAACTCAGATTTTGCGTTTGCACTCGCATTTGAAACTTGATACAAAGTTTGTAAAAAAAAAAAAGATTTCCATTTATAAATCAACTCTGACTCAATTTGCCACTTGACTCAAACTTACGACTGCGATTCACGAATCGACTCAGACTTTAAACGTGTGCGGCTCGCGCCATAACTACGACTCGATTTACAACTTTGCTCGAACTTACGGTTCGGATTCACGAATCAATTCAAACTCACATATTAACGATTCACGAATCAACTTAGAGGGTCTAAGTTGATTCGTGAATCGTTAATATGTGAGTTTGGATTTTGCGAATTAATCATGAAGTTTGAACCTGATGTTTGTGAAATGACTCACACTACTTTGTGTTAATAAATAAGGTAATGAATATTCATAAATGCCTTAAGATAGTTAATTTGCTTCTTTTTTGCCTTGTAACCTGAATGTTAATGCTATAAATCTGACATTAACCAAGTGTAATGTACAGATACTCGAGTATTCCTCTGTTACACCTCCTTTTTCCATACACTAGCGTTTGCTAATTTTTATGCTAACCCTCTGTGTTTGTTTTCATGGTAGCGGTGGTCAGTGCCATCCCGGTTCCCACGCTGGAGAGCAGTCAGTACCCGGGCATCCTGCCTTCTCCCACATGCGGCTACACCCCTCACTCCAAATTCACCCTCAGGCCCATGCCCTTTTCCACGCTCACCGTGGACCGAGGCTATGCTGCAGGTGCTCTATTAACATCCTCTTTTTTTTTTTTTCTTCTTCTTCTTCTTTCACTTTCTTCCTCAGTTTGATCTGTTGCTCTGCTGAACAGCTGGCATCACACAGTGTCCATCTCCTTCACTCTTCCTCCTCTCTTCCGTTCAACTTTTTCTTCCTGCGTGTCTTCATTTTTATGTCCATTACATTTTCTAGAGAACGTTTCTCTCTCAAAGTAGAGCCGCATAATTCTAGCATATTTTTTGTTATGTTAATAGACATCAATGACGATGATCAATCTCCAAATCAATTGTGTGTGTGTGTGTGTGTGTTTCCCACAGCCATAACCACAGAAACCCCCCAGCCTCAGGCATCTCTGATCCCCTCTGTGCAGCCCGAAGCATCGGGGGCAGAGGAGATGCCGAGCCGCTCCATTCCCACAGCGTGTGTAAGACCCACACACCCCCTGCGTAGCTTCACCAACCCCCTCCTGCCCCCACCCATGGGCAACATCGAGCCCAAAGTCTACACTCCCATGATGCCACAGCCAGGTGAGGGGTTCAGTGCTGAAAGTAGAGGGAATGCAGTATATACAGCTTTATTACAGTGTGTGTGTGTGTGTGTGTGTGCTGTCCCACACTCCAGATGGTACTAATATCACTGCTGATCTGAGTGTATGTTGAGTAGGAGGATGTGAATTATGCACTTCTATCACAGCTAATAGCTGGAACGTGATGAGCGCGGCGCTCTGCGAATTCCTTCTGATTTCTGTCGCTCACAATAAACGCGACGCCGCGATCCGAGCGCAGAATCGCTCAACATAACCGCTCTCGAACTTAACCTTGGCTTGTTTATTAAGATTTAACATACGCACACACTGCCTCCTGCCACCGTTAGCCTCACAAATTATTCTGCGTTTATCGTGGTACATCGGCGGAGTGAAAGGAAGAGAAACTGAACGTTTTTCGCTGCCTGGCTGCTTCCAATGATAAAGTCAAATGAAAACATAAGAAAAAAAGAGAGAAAGCAGAGCGGGATTTTTCTGTCCTTAATGAACCGGAGTGAATGTAGAGAAACGATACAGTTTTGTGCATTAAACTCTACGGTTATGTGTGTGAGGAAATCGCTAGTGACTTAGCTAGCAAGGTTTTACAGATGTCTTTACTTTCCTTAAACTTCATGATCCTGAAGCCTGAAGGAACAAGTGAAACTAGTCAATTTTGTGAAAGAGATTACAAATAAGTGTAAGTTAAATTTGTTCCTCAGTCTGGTTCAGGACGGTGGGATGGTGAAGGATTCATGTGCGCTGCCTTGACAACAAACACTCAGATGAACAAGATCTCAGGACGCAGCGCTCTGAACAATCATCTCATTCAGATACGAGTCACACCGTCAATGTGAAGCTTTTTATTATTGTTAATTTACCTTAGTGATGAAAAGCGTGTGTGTGTGTGTGTGTGTGTGTGTGTGTGGGTGCGTGTATGATTGTGTGTGAGTGCGTGGTGTGTGTGTGTATGTGTGCGTGTGTGAGAGAGAGATTGTGTGTGTGCTTGCATGTGTGTGTGTGTGATAGAGAGAGAGAGATTGTGTGTGTGTGAT
>NC_083485.1:14164349-14166849 GCF_030014155.1 Tachysurus vachellii
GGCACTCCGTCCAGGGTGTATCCTGCCTTGATGCCCGATGACGCCTGAGATAGGCACAGGCTCCCCGTGACCCGAGGTAGTTCGGATAAGCGGTAGAAGATGAATGAATGAGTGAACGATCTGCAACAGCACAACAAAGCTGCCTATTAAAAAGAGAAAATCTAACAAAGAAGTGAATGGTGTAACGTCCTGTATTGTGTCATTTAATCCTAATCATCGTTCCACCCAATAATTAGAATTACAGCTTCATTTCAAAATGAGTGCGTAAAATATTGGCACCCCTATGCATGCATTACACTGTACATTATAATAGAAGAGGAATATATAACAAAAATGTTCAGCGTTCAAAAACACAAACCCTTTTTTTTCCTCACGTAAAGTCGATAAACGTTTGATAACGTGCGTACGGCGGCAGCAGGGACTAATAAAAGCCGGCGTGAAGGAGGACGCGCTCTATTACAGTTCATGGAGCGCCGCTCGTATCTTTCTCTTTCTCTCCGTCTCTCCTTGAGCAGGTGCCGGCAATTTCCAGTGTTAAATTATGCAGATAATGTCCAGCCCAGGTATCTAATTAAGATGAAGCAGAGGGTGCTGGGTAGTTTGAAGTTCTGGAGCTGTACAGCTCGCTGTGATCACTGCTGTCCATCAATAACACACACACACACACACACACACACACACACACATAGGTGTCTACTCTTCAGAGAGCGAAAGGGCCGGCTTGTGGATGATTAGGGTTCACACACACCATCAGCAAGTCCATCTGTCTTACATCACCTGTTGCCAGACTGACAGATCTTGCTATTTGCGCTGTCGTTACCCAACTCCAGGGCAAATCAGCGAGCCTGCCGTTAAGCTGGTCTCGTCTGCTAGAGCCTTATGTGTTTGTCAGTTTCACTTCGTCTCGCAGCGCCGCTGATTTTCAGCCGTTTCGTCCTGTTTCATTTTTCTACAATAACGACGAATCACACAAAGCCTTTCCTTCGAAGTTAACAGGAGGGAAAAGGAACGATACTCGTGCGAGCGTTACAGCGGCTTTGTTCCAGTGTCTCTTTATTAAAATGTGCTTCCTTGTAGGTGGAAGTCTCCCGAAACCCCAAGTCAAGACGGCTTCGTTAGGACAGGCTGGGAAAGCAAGATCACCGCTACTTCCTGTCTCTGTCCCGACAGCACCCGAAACCGCAGAGGAAGGACAGAAGCCAGCAGAAGACCCTGCAAGTGTGAGTATCTCTCTCTCTTTCTCTCTCACACACACACACACACACACACACACACAGAGCTTCAAACACCTAGCTCATTAGACACATGTTTCAGCAGGAAAGCTGCCCTCTGACTCAGGAAACATGTCCTTAATTGTGTTGATGCACTAAAAGAGGGTTTGCTGTGTCTCATTTCCGTGTGAAAGTCGCACTCGGGGTTACTCCATGTTTTTCAACGTTAAAGGGGCGGTTTGTAATTTTCAGAGCGACGCACAATAAATTGCGGACGTAAAAGCGAGTGCTGAAGGTTTTTAAACGCAACATTACAAGGCAAAGAGGCAGATTCGTGTGGCTCTGTTACAACTGCAGGCAGAGTTTATTTCTGGGCCAGAAAAATAAACCACAGAGAAATGAACTAGGATGATATCATCTTTAATATTAATGCAAATAAAATTAAATTTAAAAAAAAATGCAAATAAATTGACGTTTAAATGTTTGCTATTCTTCGTATCATGTCTAACGAAATGTAGTTTAATGATTAAAAATAAATAGAACTAAATTAAACGAGTTTGCAGAATAAAAGCGAGCCTCAATCCGACGAAACGTTTCTGTAGTAAGTTTTGTCCTTTTTCTCCCTGTGGAAAGTAAAGACACTGAGAATCCTCTCTGTGGGAGCGATTTAAGTGTTTTTAATATTGTAATGGTTTGAAACGCCGCAGAATAAAGTTTAAAAGTATGAGCTTTAACACCACGACTCACAAACTCTAGCCGAACTCTTAGTTTATTAATATTTTATAAACGAGGACCCCGGATGGTGGTGGAGCTAAAAACGAAGGTCATATATTAATAATGCAATATGAATAAGTCACAGCGTATGTACACACACTCAGGATAGCTTCGGGGAGAGAGAGAGAGAGAGAGAGCGAGAGAGAGAGAGGGGAATGAGAAAGCAGCTGATGGAGGAGATTGCTGGTCCTGAAGGTTCTCTCTCTCTCTCACTCACATTCTTTCTCTCTCTCGCGCTCTCTCTCTTTCTCTCTCTTTCTCACTCACTCTCTTTCTCTCTCTCCTTACTCTCTCTCTCTCTCTCCTTAACTCTCTCATTCTCTCTCTCTCTCTCTCTCTCTCTCTCTCTCTCTCTCTCTCTCTCCTTACTCTCTCTCATTCTTTCTTTCTCTCTCTCTCTCTCTCTCTCTCTCTCTCTCTCTCTCTCTCTCTCTCTCTCTCTCTCTCTCTCTCCCTCCTTACACTCTCTCTCTCTTTCTCTCTCTCTTTCTCACTCACTCTCTTTCTCTCTCTCC
>NC_083485.1:14169349-14181849 GCF_030014155.1 Tachysurus vachellii
AACTGAAGGGAGATTTGCTAGTTAGGTGGGTTTAGGGGTATTTTTCAGCAGCGGGATGGAGTTAGCGGTCGCGGGAGGGTTGGGGGAGGGGCGGTCCGGGTGTTAGGGGGGAGGGGAGGAGAGGGGTTTAATCAGGAAATTTAATATATCGTCTAGAGTATTCCTCACTAATTTGTCATCGAGATGGTGTCCATTTTATTCGAAAATTATTTCTCCGTTTTATAAAAGGAACAAAAACAGGAAGTACTCGGTATAACGTTCACCAGACAGGAGTCGAGTTTGCGTAGTCGTTGTTTCAGCAATGAAGGACCAGAGTCGCCTCAATCTGTATTCGTTTTTTTTTTTCTTCTCTAAATTAGTTTTAGTCCAGACTTATTTATATTTCCAGTATAAGTACATATTTAATCATACCAGCGATCCATCCGAGGAAACGGTGTTGTTTTGCATAACGGATGTTTCTAATGCTAGTTTTTAAGCTAGATCGAAGTCAATTCCCTCAATTCGGACTTTTTCTGATGACTAAATTGACCTCACTAAAATCCCACACCGATTCTAACATTTCTAACCAAACCCCAGAACTGTGACAGACCTTTTT
Organism: Tachysurus vachellii; assembly: GCF_030014155.1. NCBI lineage: Eukaryota > Metazoa > Chordata > Actinopteri > Siluriformes > Bagridae > Tachysurus > Tachysurus vachellii. Next base: position 14,169,945 of record NC_083485.1, read on the forward strand.
TATATACTGAAGCGAAAGCGATATCCTATACGTATTTTTCCATCCTTCTTAAATTTTAGCGTTGTTAACCAAACTAGAGTAGACATTGAAAGGTTCGAGTGTACATTTTGTTGCTATTTGAACGAGGGGAGAACGTCACACACCACCACGAGTGTGAAACACGCCCCCTTTGGCCATTTCTACCCACCACGTTGTATACAATTGCTGGTTTTGTAATGCACTGTAGAACAGTCTAATGGTCCTTTTTTATATAGAAACGTTATTTCAATTGTGCATTCTTTTGGTTTGATAAATAAAGTTTTTGATAATAAAAAAAAGTCACTTCTTTCACTTGTATTTGATTGACGTCTGTCTGGATTTTTCTTCTGTTATGTACTTTCGAATTATGCTGGAAACTCATTGTCATGGTAATAATCTGGGAAATTAAAGTTATTCTAGGGAACAGCCAACACTACGCTAACTCTACGTTCACACACACACACACATGACAAAGTGATTGGAGATCCTGTTCGCTGAGAACTTTTGACTCCCAGAGACTATGTGGGCGTGGCCATATCAGTGACAGGACAAGGAATCCTGATTTGGATCGCTAGTTGCTCCACCCACTGATAAACATTGTTACTACGGCAACAAGCAGTAGGATACGAATGCCAACCGTAAACGCAGCTTTAGCTGATTAGCGTCTAACACCTTTTTCTTTTAGCAATAATGACATGCAAAACAAACATGAGGAATACGATGACATTTATGACGTTGGCCGAAACCTTTAATTGATATTTGTTCTGTAAAATTCGCTCTAGCGTTGTGATACCACGTGTCCTTCAGCACGGCGTGTCCTGACCCGAAGATGGCCGCTGTGCAGAGTTTCAGCATAATGAGCATTTGATAATTAGCTCAGAAACTGGATCAGGTGTTTCTGCGCAATTGGGAGTTTCGAAAAAAACCTCGTCTTTCCCTCTCTTCAATAAAGAAGAGCACGGTGGCTTAGGCTCGGCCCCTCACCCTGTGACGTGTACCTGAGGCAGGAGAGCAGATGCTGTGTAAATGGGTATGATTAATGGGGGAGCAGTCTGGCATATGCTGCGCCAGACGCCTCGGCGTAGCCGCCAGGAGAGCCGTCAGTAATAGAGCTGCGTCCTGAAGCTCCTCAGCAGGTGAGCTCCATTAAAATATGGCACCGTCCATCAATAACCCAGTGAAGAGCTTGAAAGCCGAGTGAAAACTTCAAACGTCAAACGCATTTCAAACTCGGGTGTTTAGAACCGATGACAAGGCAAGTGGGTGAATTTTTACTGAGAAAATCTGATGTGGAAAGGAAGCGATGGCCGTGTAGCATCGGGGCAAATCTAAACAAGTGAGAAGTGGAACACGGTGGAGCTTGAATTTTTTTTTTGCCGAGAACGAAGATCGAGAGTTTAAAGATCGCGACCGTGCCGCAGCCGTCCGGGTCAAGAGTTCATCAGCTCCTCTGAGTGTACACAGCATGAGCTTTAGTCTGGAAGCGTGTGTTAGCTTTCACCCTCACTGTTCGGTAGCCACGTGCCAATTTATTTTATATACATTACGAAATAACGACTGACCTGGAGATCGCATCAGAATGATCAGAGCACGTGAGTGGTGTTAGGTTCAGGATAACACACACAGCAGGAAGTTCTGCCTCCTTTTAAACAGTAAGGGGATTCCTTCAGGGACACGTGATTTGGGACTTAAACAAAACTATTCCTTTAGACCTACTAGATTCCCATAAAAACAGCCAGCAATGCAGGAGGACAGTTAGAGAAGTACTTCCTGTCTCTCGCATCAGACCTGCTAGTCAACAGCTCAGAAGAAAGCTTCATGATTCATTCATCAGATTCATTCTCATTACCAAAGCATTCTCAGATCCTCCTATTTAAACCAGTCGAAACCGCTTTCTTCACACGTCCACAAGGACCTACAGTACAGATGAGCTGAAAACGTAATGTCTGCCCTGCTCAGTGGCGGAGGAATAAAAACATGTCATTTTTAAGAAGCGCTGTTGCTTGCGGTCTGTTTGGACCTTCCAGAGTCTCCGAATAAAGCGTAATCAGCTACATTGTGCAGCTGCTGTAAACATGTCCAAAACACTGAGAGACAGAACAAATGTCCGGTGTCCATTTAGCCAATTTCTGCCTTTACCAATTTGTCGCTTTTTGCGTTAACGCACTGAAAGCCACTGTGCCACAGAGCTTTTAGCTGTCCAGGCTGTGTGTGTGTGTGTGTGTGTGTGTGTGCGTGTGTGTGTCTAAATCATCTCATGTGTCTTCCATACCATAGAATTCAATCTGACCACCGAACCTCATATCTCTGAAAACTGGTGTGATTCTGACACGGAATGAAAAATTCATATTTTGGAAACAAACCAGTTTATTTTTTAAAAACGACGTCATTAAATACTCTACATTGTCATCGCAAAATCAGTGTATTAGCGTAGTCAAAACAGCTAACGACGACGACGTGTTACTACTGACGGTTTAACCCTTTGTACCAGGACGATGGAATATTTTCAATTAGCTTCAAGAAATAATCGATTTTATCTAAAGCGAATCAGGACTCTGGTAGTTTTTAGTGTGTTTTAGACGTGTGTTTGTCCCTCTGTTGATAATCCTACACAGAATTTTAGGGGTTGGAGATCAAATTTGAGCTGATTTTTAGATGAACAAACACTTGCAGCATCTCACAGAGCAGAAACGGGTTTGATATCAACATTTACTCTGAACGTTTGTGTGGAAAACATTTGCACGGTTTTTGTTTTTATGGAACTTTTCTACGAATATATCACCTCTAGTATTGTAGAGAAAAACAGAAATTCTGAGTCCTGAGTGTCTACTTTTATATGAGCTTCATATTAACACCGCTGTGGAGTGAGACACGAGGAAGACGTTCAGTCATCAGCACGGACACAAGAATCTTACGTAATGCTTCTTTAATATAGCAGCTATAATGTTTGGGTTCAGAATCAGAATCAGAATCAGATTTATTGGCCAAGTGTGTTGATGTTTACACACGCAAGGAATTTGGTTTCAGCAGTTTGTGACTCTCAAAAGTACAGACATAAATAACACAATACTATACAAGACAATACAAGACGATAAGATACAATACAGACAGAATGAGTATTAAATATGAATATAGAATATGAACGATAAGTTATGTACATAAAGTGTGGGAGTGCAAATAAGAATATTGTGCAATATTATGCTTGTACACTATACAGCAGCAGTAGTGTGTGTAACATACAGATGATGTGATGACTGACAGTTCTGATAATGCAGTACTTATAGATATGAAGCAGTGAATATAATTATGGTGAGTTGTTAATCAGGGTGATTGTCTGGGGAAAGAAACTGTTCCTGTGTCTGGCAGTTTTAGTAAGCAAACTTCTGTAGCGCCTGAGAGAAGGGAAGAGCTGAAAAAGGTTGTGTCAGGGTGCGAAGGGTCAGTAGTGATTTTTCCTGCCCGGTTTCCGGTCCTGGTGCCGTACAAGTCCTGGGGAGGGGGCAGGGGGGCGCCAATTATTTTTTCTGCTGTTTTAACTGTGCGTTGTAGTCTGTTCCTGTCCTGTTTTGTTGCTGCACCAAACCAGACGGTGATGGATGGATGTGCACAGGACAGACTAACACTATAATTATTATTATAACATTAACCCCAGCCTTCAAGCTTCTTCATTGTAAAGGTGATGGAGCAAATTCTGACAAATTTACAGAAATCAGACTGGATCTCTTTTCAGCAGCAGGTTAATGTGTAGAATATTATTCTCAAGTATCTGAGGAAAAAGGCAGAGAAATACAAGGCTGTTCACACAAAACGCAAAGATGTACTTTATAAGGAGATTGAAAGAGAATACAATACGAGTCGCGCACAATTGAAATTTCAATCTGTGAGGAAACGGAGAAACGACTCAGGACTGAAAGCTAAATTACCGACAGAAAGATGTTTGTGGTTTAAATTTAGTTTTGAAAGTTTTTTGTGGAAGGTAATGAGTCTTTAAAGCAACTTGTCAGATTGAGAAATGAGAAACAGGCCTCGCCGAAAGGCCCGAGACACGACGAGACGCTGAACGCTGCAGTTTTCAGTAGAGTAAACAAATCTGTAAACAACTTACCTTCGGCAGATTTTATTACTTCTGTCTGTCTGTCTGTTTGTTGTAGGCATGTAAAAGGATGCTGTTTACAATGAAAGCCAGAAACGGTTGTTAATAATGACACTATAGAAGAAGCAGATTTAGGGAAAGTGTACAAAAAAAAACAAATCTACAGAATCCCAAATCCTTTTAAACGCTGTTTAAACGTCTGCAATAATTTTGGCCGTATCTCAAAGCCGCAGCACTTCAAAGCTTATCGATTAAGGTTTACGTTATAAACATTACATTCGGTGCGAGCGTTTTTTAATTTATAGACCTATTTTTTATCGAGGCTTAGATCAAGACAATAGTTCTATCACAACTAGAATATAATAGAATACATAATTGTAAGAACTTTAATAGCTTCTGTTCCCTGGCTATGCTTCGTGAACCCCATGAGGTCACCGGACTTCACTTTGAGAACCGCAGTGTCGCATCCAGAGCCTCATAAAACTGCACACTAAGCACAAACTCCCACACAAACCGCTTCTCTACACACAAAGCCTTTCCTGTCATTACTTCACTTTGGATCAACGTGCTCCTAATGAGCTCATTTAGGACTCTCAGTGGAGGACTAAACAAACAAGCTATAAGTAGCCTCACATCGCTCATGCCACCGGTCGTGCCACTGGCTTTGTGCAGCATCCAGCAGTATATATTCAGCATAAAGCACCAGACTATTATGGATCTGTAAAGTTATTTAGAAAAAAAAGTATTCAGGGTAAAGGACAGAAATGGAAATGAATCTCGATGCTAATAAACATGTAACGGATAGTACAAAGTTGACAATCATTGATGGGAAGAAACAGAGTGATGACTGAATGTTCAGAATTATAAGAACTACCTTTATAACAGACATAGACGCCTAGAAGCCTTAGAATGGGGGGGGGGGGCATAGAAGCCTTTATTATCGCCACATATACATTACAGCACAGGGGAATTCTTTTCTTCACATACCCCAACTGAGGAGGTTGGGGTCAGAGTGCAGGGGCAGCTATGATACAGCTCCCCTGGAGCAGGAAGGGTTGGGGGCCTTGCTCAAGGGCCCAGCAGTGGCAGCTTGGCTGTGCTGGGTCTTGAACCCCGATCCTCCGATCAACAACCCAGAGCCTTAACCAGTTGAGCCACCACTGCCTCTGACTGTGTGTGTTAGGTGTGTTTTTTTGGTTATTATTATTATTTACTTATCTAAAGCTAGCCATAATTAATTATCACTTCCAATAATAGAATATCAGCTTTAAGTTTTTTCAGATATTTAATAGTTTCCTAGGTAAAAACTCTTGAACCGAACACGTGGCTTCACACCATTTTATTGCCTTTTCTAATCAACACATCTCTTTGGCTGAGCTAATTACCTTCATGCATATTTCACCAGGTCACCGTGTGTTATCTGCAAAACAAGAATTAGAGTGCGGTACACTTCCGAATCTCCGCTGCTCTGTCAGAGCCTGGGCCGCCGAGTTAACGGCTGGAAACGCTGTGTTAATCAGACAGCACATAAAACCGCAGTCCTGCGAGGCCGATGTTAATGAAGAGGAAGCCCTCGGGTGAGCTTTAATCCGAGCAGTAACGATAAACAGCTCTTACACACTTCACCTGACTGCTTCCATCCCCATGGATACCGACTTCCGATCACCGCTTTCATCGTTTGAATTCCGATTTAAACAGACCTCAGAGTATTATGGGATGTTGACGTGTTGTAGGCTACAAATCTACAGACGGGTGAGACAAAAAAAAAAGGGTAAGATGTTAGGAAACCGGACAGTACAGTAGGTACAAAAGTATGAAAAGTGTCTAGCCTGTGTAGCTAGTCTCTGAGCTGGTGAGCTGCTTTGAGGCTAAATAGTGTACGGTAATGCGTGTGATTGGATAAACCACAACAAAGGATCTGCTCCGGTCACACGCTAAGCATCTGCTTAGAAACACGCTTAGAGTCGCTGAATTACAGCCATGTGTGTATCGTCGCGGCTACATAAAGCGCTCTGTTCCGTCTGCTTAACTACTTCGCTGGGTGTGTGTCCAGATGGCGGTCCTCCATTCAGCCATAGGTTTTTATGTGCTGTGGTGTTTTCAGACTCTCCGCTCAAGAAAGTCTCAAGAAAGCAAACGAGTACGAATGTGACCGAGCCGAAAGTCTTCAGAATTCAGTCTCAGGTGAGATTTTGGCTTTTCTTAGCAAGTCTAAAGCTATGTTCAGAATGATAAGAACTACCTTTATAACAGACTTATAATAAAACTGAACTAGTTTCCATGATCGATGAAATATCTTCGGATTTTGTCGGAGATCATCACGTCTTTGTGTCCTGCCTTTCATACCTTCAACCCTTCCGTCTTATACAGTATAAATAGACTGTATAAATAATTGTTATTCGTATCATTATTTCTGCTTATTATTCTGAACGGCATCTCGTTTGTGTCTTTAGGTTCGTCGTATGAATACGAAGTAGCTGTAATTTTCTACGCTGACATTTCCGAGCGTACGAAAATGACATGAACGTGAAAACGTGGTTAGATAAAACAAGAGAGAAAGCACATAAAAGACCGTTGATCGGTGGGAGTTTCGTAGAAAAGCCTGAAGCACAGAACTGACATTTACAAGAATTACCATTTCTTCATATGGTATGTGTTTAAAATAAGTGCACTACAACAAAAAGACAACAAAAGGTTAAGACCGAGACGAACTTTATGTTTACAATAAAGGCAGATTTAAATGTTACGTGTGAAGCAGGCATTTTATATTTTGCTGTCGAAACTACAAGACAAACGACTGCAAAAATGAATATTTAATGCATATTCTATTCGGCTAAGTTTAGCTAATCTCATCATCGAGTCTGAAACTCCTGCCAAGGTTGAGGTGTCATTCGGTGCGACTGTTTCCCTGCTCTCCCAAAAAAACCTCTAATGGCTGAATACATTTGAATTTGGCTCAGAGGTGTTTTTCATATTACAGTACACCGTGTCCTGCTTATCTGATGAAACTCTCCAATTATAAAAGTTACAGCAGATACAGTATGCGTTCTGCTGCGGATTGTATTTATATGTTTTGGCAACGCAAACCTCTCAGGTCTGTGTGAAATTATGTATCGCTGGCGTTCCGTTATGTCCTGAGATTTAATCGAACTAATAGGAGCTTTAATTTAAAAAAAAAAAAAAAAAAAAAAAAAGGTCTATACTGCTGCTTTTAGCGTTTTTAATATTTCTTTAAAAAAAAAAAAAACTTCAGAGTCAGATAACAATCCATCATTAGTTTGAGGTCCGCTGTTCAGATGATATTAGAGTGTGTTACATCCGGGATTTATAAAGCAAGTAAAGTGACAACTTGCAGTCCTTCCAAAGCTGCTGCTAATGTTAAAGGTGCGGTGCACGTTGTTTGAGAAATGCTTCAGAAAACCGAGTCGGGCCGACTAACAAAATAAACGTGTAGCCAATGAGCAGAAAGGGGCGTGTCTTGTCAATATGCGGCGGAGAGAGTGCTCAGTGCGCATGTGTGACATTAGCAGAAAGCGATTAAAACATTGACATGGAGGATAAAAACGAAAAGCGAAAAAAGGCTTACGATAAGGTAAGAAGTAGGACACGTGTTAATATAGGATCAGCTTTCCAGTGCTGAAGAGAACTGAACGTCTTCCGCGTGAAACGGAGATAAACCTTTAACGCTACAACACACAGTACTACAAAAACACATCTGTATTACCATAGTATTACTCATTGTGTTCATTTATTGATAAAAAAATCCCCTAGGCCAGCCGCCCCAGCAGGTTCCGCCGTAATAGTTGCCTGGGTTACGTATGTATGTGTGGGGCGGAGCTATCAAAACAGGGGTGACACCCATTTGGGTTAGGGGCGTGTTTGTTTTGGTGATTTCAAATGTCAACATTAGATTTCAAACATCGTGCACCGCACCTTTAAAGATCTCCATTAATAAGTACTTAATAATTACATCATTTATGAACATTTAGGCTGCGGGTCTGTCTGTCTGTCTGTCTGTTTGTTTGTCTGTCTCTCTGTCTGTCTGTCTGTCTGTTTGTCTGTCTGTCTGTCTGTTTGTCTGTTTGTCTGTCTGTCTGTCTGTCTGTCTGTTTGTCTGTCTGTCTGTCTGTCTGTTTGTCTGTCTGTCTGTCTGTCTATTTGTCTGTCTGTCTGTCTGTCTGTCTGTCTGTCTGTTTGTCTGTCTGTCTGTCTGTCTGTCTGTCTGTTTGTCTGTCTGTCTGTCTGTCTGTCTGTCTGTCTGTTTGTCTGTCTGTCTGTCTGTCTGTCTGTCTGTCTGTCTGTCTGTCTGTCTGTTTGTCTGTCTGTCAGTCTGTTTGTCTGTCTGTCTGTCTGTCTGTCTGTCTGTTTGTCTGTCTGTCTGTCTGTCTGTCTGTCTGTCTGTTTGTCTGTTTGTCTGTCTGTTTGTCTGTCTGTTTGTCTGTCTGTCTCTCTGTATGACTGTCTCTCTCTCTCTGTCTCTCTTTCTAACTCAAAATCACAAAATTCTTCCAGTCCACTGAAATGTTTACGCCCTATAAAATCCCACAATGCACTTCCATGCTCAGTGTGTTCCTTTACTGGTACTTTTACATTACAATAATTCACTAATATTCATCTTTCTCTGTGTTGGGAGACTTTTTATATCCAAACACTAAAAAAATAACACAAAACCGACGCTAGTTTGTCAAAAAGTTTTAGTCAAAATTATTACATCAAAATGAGTAAACAGAAAGTTCAACATTGGCATCAGAGCCATTTTATAAAGATATATTAGGATAAAATATTTCGCTGAGGTGGGTTTTAATTCATTTGTGGTTCTGGGGTCAAACTGTGATAACTGAGAGAAGTTATTAGGAAAAGGTTCATTATTTATTTGTTTGTTTGTTTATTTATTCTCTACAGATAATTGCTTGGTGAAGAGATGGAAATTTAGTCGGTTTTTCAAGAAAGACAAGTGTGAGGAAAGAACAAGAAACAAAATGAAAGCCTGTCAGCGTAAAACACGGTCTGGATTCTCCACCTGCTCAGAGCTTTAGATGACTGACTCATGATGAGCGGAGGCTAGCTAGTTATCCAGAACCTTAGCATGTACAGAACTTTTACCTACAGAGCTTTTACCTACAGAGCTCCACAGTTATAGAACAGCCTTCCGATTAGTGTTCGGGACTCAGACATTTAAAACTCATTGTTTAAGTCCAGGCTGAAAACACATTTTATTAGTCTAGCTTTTTATGAATAGCTTTTCTTATGTAAAAGAGCAGATCTGGAGGGTTCATGGGCATAAAGTGTTTGGTAAACACGAATGTTTGGATGCTGTCACCTTACCACCCTCATAAGTCACCCTCAGGTTTGATGACTGTGGAGTAATGGGACAATGATAGATGGATGAATGGATGGATGGATGAATAGATGGATAGATGACTGTATACATATATAGATAAATAAGTAAGTTTGTAAAGAGAAGAAAAGATGGACTAATGTGTAAATAAATGGGTGGATAAATATAAGGCAGATTGAATAACTAGATAGGGCTATAGATGGATGGATGGATGGATGGGTGGATGGATGGGTAGGTGGATGGATGGATGGATGGATGCATGGATGGATGGATGGATGGATGGATGGATGATTACAACTACACCCCTAAAAAATCTTAAGTTCATATCTTCTATCAAACACTACATCCTTCTATAGTGTCCTTATAGAACTATTTACTCCCCATTACTTCCAGTTACTCTGACACACTGCATAGAGTTCAGTAGGTTTTATTTTTTATAAACCAAAGAACTCAAAAGACAATGAAACCGAATTCGACATTATGACACATCAGTGTGAGGAAGCTGATCCAGGCTGAGATTTCATATCTAGAGGATTAGGATCACATGCATGACAGAGCTGGTCAGGATTAAACTCAGCATACTCTCTCCACACTCCTTCTCTATTGTCCTGCAGTAACTACTTCATCATTTTTATGGTCAGTGGATTACCAGCTTTTTAAAATAAGTTCGAATGGATTCCGTAATTGAAGCAGCGAATTGAACTAAATCAAGAAATGACACACATCATTTTTACAAAGAACGAGTCCTGGCAAAATTACAAAATGCTGTGGTTCTGATTAATAACGTTCACAGATAGATTGTGAAAAAAAAAGGCTAACAGGTAAAAAAAGGTGTGCAGCGAGTCTGGAACGGCACCATGGCGACCAAATAAACGCAGCTAATAAAAGTTATTTCACACTTGATCTGACGCCGCAAATTTCCAGAAAGTACAGCCTTTTTAAAATCTCGGCTAAATCTCCTGCTCGGCATTCTGCTCAGGAAACGTTGTGACACTCGAGACAAGTTTCTGTCTCGAAGGGCTTTGGGTTTCAGATTTTCCTGCTATGATCCAGTGCTGAAAATAAAGGTTAATGAATTCAAATTAGCTCGAAGCCAAGTGCATGTGTGAGTACTCTAATAAAACAAAAAAAGGCATCATATCTTCCCGGCTTGATTAAAGTCAAATCTATTCGTCGTTTCCACTCGTCATGTTTCCACACACACCTCGAGATCCCTCGGCGTTAGGACCTCCGCTAAACGAATCTGTCAAGAAGTTGGCTGAGAAACAGCGGTCTGGAGCTGAACGGCGCTGACAGGAAGCCTGACTCGGGCAGCCAGGTAATGATTCCAGATGGCTGAATCAATGAGGAAGAACAAGGGGAAGAGAAGAATTATGGAGTTATCAGTTATAGACATGTGGACGGTTTTAACCCAGTGACTCCAAATCCAGTGGAGTTTAATCTGGACATAAAATGCCACTTTGGCAAGTAAAACCTACATTGATGTTTATAAAAAAAAAAAAAAAAAAAAAAAAGGAAACTATAGTGAACTATTAAGACTTTAAACCTGGAAACGTACTGACTGGAAAATGTCATCTGGGCTTAATCATTTTGTGGTATTTACTCATCATAGCTGGACTGCTGATCAGGAACATATCGTCGCTGTCGGACGGAATCCTCGTATCTCCAAAACCATTATTTTTCAGGAAATTAAAAAAACGCCGTACCTTATCTTCAGTGCACAGGGTTTAGTCCGCGTTGCAGTGGATTGTCTTGCGCTAAATTCCTGTCCTCAGACGAGCACCAGAACTAGCGGGGGTCAAGATTTTTTTTTTTTGAGCCCAGTGTTTTGAAGACATTTACCTCAGAAGACGTGTTGATTCGTTGCGACTCTTCTTGAGGAGAAATATGCCGTGAAGCTCTCCCACGGAGTGAGGAAGAGGTGGACAGTTGAAGTGTCCAATGAAGTTATGAGATTTGCGCTCAAGCTATTTTCAAGACTTTAGATTGGTTAATAACTTGATAACTTAATAACAGACCCATGTGGGGACTGACCAATAGCATCGATATGTGAAAAAATATGAAATTGACCAAATTTGGACATACAAGGTTTCCGCCCGACAGCGACGATATACAAGATTAGAGCGTAGATTAGTAGAGATTGTCAGACTCATGGTCAGTGCTACTCAGCTACGACTGGACCGCCTCGCATCCACCGAGTCAGCAGACTGAAGTTGTGTTATATTAAATGGATCTTTATCCATCTCTGGGGATCACAAACCATTGTCAAAGGGAAGGAAGTGCTGACTGAGGCTGAATTATACTTACTATTAAATTGTGTAGGTCAGATGGCTGTCACAAATATTCCGCAGTGTCTTGAACACCTTCAAATACGAGCTCTAAGAATCTGTTCGGTGTAAAACCAACATAAACCGTGGTGATGTGACACATTGTGACAGTCTGCAAGTGACTGAACA
>NC_083485.1:14186849-14216849 GCF_030014155.1 Tachysurus vachellii
TATTAGTATATTAGTTATTTGAATCCAAAGTCATACTAGATTCCTCATAAATGCCCACCAGGCCACAATAAAAACCAGTGCTCGTTCCAGCAGTACACCAGTTCCAGGAGTAGCTTAAGGGCTCATTATAGGAACTTCTGGAGATTGCAACTAACAAGGGATCTCGTGAGCTGTCGCTTGGGTTGAACTTCCAGACCTCAAGACTTGAAACAATAATAAATCATTTTATATCCAGACAATGAATTGATTCTTGGTGTGCTTCAGGATCAGGAAGTTCACAAACACACGGACAAAACAATAGCTGATGGAATGAGCGTAATATTTCCCAAACCGAGCCGATTTCCAATCACAGGTGGAGCATTCTTGGACAACGTGTTAAGATCGCACTTGTTGACCTCAATCAGCCATTCACATTGTATTCATGATGCATGAAGGTTTTAATAAACCAGCACAGACTCTCATGGCATCACAATCATGTGGACTCCAACGAAACATTCCTGAAAATGCTTGAATAAAATCAACGACTTGTCGAGTCCAATTTACCGTCTCCCAAATGACAGGTGATATTTTTTTTCCTTCCCTGAGATGCTTAAGAGTAGGCATAAGCAAAAAAGATTAATGAAGAACATAAAATGCGGCGCAGCGAGTGATGATTGTCATTTGTCACTGCAGATGCGTTGATAGTCGAACGCTTGTTTTGGAAACGTGATCATACATCAGGCGTCACATTGGACAGTTTGGAAATTGCTCATGAATCACACGGCACACCTCCGAGTCACGGCTTCCCTCGACAATCAATACCCTCAACTCCCAACACCCGCTTCATATATTTACGAAATAAATAATAAATTCTGGTGATATGATTCATGTATTAATGAATTAAAACACGTCTAAAAGATTACATTCCCTTTATAATCAGGAAAGATGTTAAAAAAAAAATAAAGTAAAATGATTTTCAGAATCACTTCAGTTTTTTAACTAAATGACTCATATCACTAAGAAGAGTCACTCTGGGCTTCATTTGGAGATAAGTTCACTCGTACGTTTTTCTATAACAACTATAATTAAAGAGTTTTTTTTCCTGTTATACCGCAGCAATTACAGACAGTTTTTATCCATTTGTAGTTACAATGAATTTTAGAAACAAGTTCCTGTTAAGACTGAACGAAGAGTCGTTAACTCACCAGATTCTCTTTCAGTTTCCTTCAGCTTCAGTTTCAGTTAATAAGACAAACAAAGCATTGTTCATGCTACAAATTGCTAGTACTGACACTCCTTCCGGGGGGCACGGTGGCTTAGTGGTTAGCATGTTCGCCTCACACCTCCAGGGTTGGGGGTTTGATTCCCGCCTCCGCCTTGTGTGTGTGGAGTTTGCATGTTCTCCCCTTGACTCGGGGTTTCCTCCGGGTACTCCGGTTTCCTCCCCCGGTCCAAAGACATGCATCGTAGGTTGATTAGCATCTCTGGAAAAATTGTCCGTAGTGTGTGTGTGAGTGCGTGAGTAAATGAGAGTGTGTGTGTGTGCGCCCTGCGATGGGTTGGCACTCCGTCCAGGGTGTATCCTGCCTTGATGCCCGATAACGCCTGAGATAGGCACAGGCTCCCCGTGACCCGAGGTAGTTCGGATAAGCGGTAGAAGATGAATGAATGAATGAATGAATGAATGAATGAATGACACTCCTTCCAGAAATGCTAAACAAACAAGTCCAATAAAAACAAACCGAATATAAATCTGCAGCGGCACCATAAACACCACTGCTCTGCCTTTCTGACCAATCAGATTAGAGCGTCATAAAGAGTTTGTGGTGTAAAGTCCTTGAGGATATAAGAATTAGCTTGTGAGAAGCTGATCAAAGACATCTTAAGCTCAGGTCATTAAAGGTCATTTGTTTGAAGACTTAATCTTTAACAATTGTACTCGTTTTGAGAGAGTGAATGAAAGCGAAGGTTTTTTTTGTTTCAATTTGAAATCAATATGTCTAAATTCTCCTCGCAAAATTCCTCAGCCATTTGTTCTTCTTTACTGTTAATTACTTCCTCTCAGTCTCCTTGGAAACAGAGCGATCTCCCTCCTGACTTCCATTTGGCCCCGAAAAGGAGACGAGTGTGCAATCCAAATGATCCATGGCCATGTTAAAGAGGCCACAAAAGAGCTCGATACATGGCCCTTCCTGACCCCGAGTCCCCTCCGCCCTCCTCCCTCCTCCATGAGCGATTGCCTTCCCTGCCTCAGCCGCTGCTGGTCAATTTGATGAGAATAAAAGTAAAATGGGGAAAGAAAAAAAAAAAAGCATTCCCTGCCTCCATGCCAGACCAGGCCAATGATCGTCCTTGATTTATACGAGCAGGAAGCTCATTTAGGCGCGTGGCAGGATGCTTTATGGAGGCTTCTGAGCACTATTGTAAAAGTGTAGAGGGCAAACAAGAAGGTGGGATGAGATACAGCATACGGAAGAGTGTTCCGGCCAGAACCAGGTCTGTGTACCGTCATCTTGAAAGTCTTCAGAACAAGATATAAGCGATACATCAGTGTTTGAAGATGATCTTCCCACAGACCACAGAGCATGAGATACACGGGTATAGAAATTGTGCCCCGGGGGCAGTTCAAGCCTCTAATGAAACATCCTGTCATTAGAGTGCAGATTAAAGTGCACTTTTAATCACTGGGCTTTAATTATGTACGAAGGGATGCGGCTGCATGTTAAAGGTCGTACGGGTGATACTACAACCGAGCCTGCGTAAGAGTTTAAAAAACATATAGAGGAAACATGAGTTATTTATTCAAACCGTTCCTTAAGAAACAAGGTCATTTTTTTTTTACAAGGTTTCTATGCTGACAAGGCTTAGAGGTTTGAGATTTGAAGCAGAGAATTAGCAAACACACAACATTCCAGAGCCTCTAGGATTTTGTGGAGGTTTTTTTTCCCTGAACATTCGGCCCATTTTAAAAAACTGGCCACAAAAGCTCCTCCTTTGGCAGTTTGCGTTATTTTGTGTTCCTGAGTTTGCGAAATCATGTAATCCTTTAAAATAAAGTTGTTTCTTCTTCCCATGCTCAGCAGGAAATTTGGATTATGCCACTTCTGCCCCTTTTCCACCAAAAAGAACCGGGTGCTGGTTCAGAGCTAGCGCTGGTGCTGGTTCAAAGTTGGTTCCACTGGTGAACCTTCTAAGAACCGGTTTGTCTTACCACCGGCTAGAGAGCATCACAGAGCCGAGTCTGACGTCACTGTATACGTGTCATGTTACACAGCAACGTTAGCGCAGCAGCGACAAACACAAACACATCAAAAATGGCGGATGTTGCTTTACTGTTAATGCTCATGGCTTTGTGAACCTACATTAACACCCAAACGCGGCGAATCCAACGTGTACGTGCAGCTCCATGTAATCTGTACAAACGGAGGTTGTTATCGAGAAAGTACATAACGTTATTTTATCATTAACACAGAAAAAAGTTAGCCTTAGCATGTAGCTAACTACTATCATGTGTGCTGATAATGTATCATATTGCGGTAAAGTAAAAGTGTATTAAACATTAGTATACTTAAGGTACATTACCAAATGCGCTAACAGTAGCCCCGCCCACAGCCCCGCCCACAGCCCCTAACACAAGCGGTTCTTAAGTCTAGACCAGGAACGTTTTGGTGCTACTTAAGAACCACTTTTCCTGGTTCAGAGCCGGTGCTTTGGCTGTCGAAAAAGAAAGAACTGGTTCTAAATCAGGTTCCGAACCAGCACTCAAACTGCCTCGGTGGAAAAGGGGCATTCCTGTTGAAGATCTCGACCTCACACTTGACCTTCACACGTGGGCACAAAAAAGTATACGATTTTTATGAACTGTAATGATTATGATTTGATCATTATAGTGAGCCAGGGCAGATAAAATGATGTAGTGCTGTAGATATTGTAGGTTGGATTAATATTTTATGCTACACAGATGAAATGTGCATATAGGATGTTATAAAGCACACCTTTACCACCTTTACTTGTGTGTTGTGTATTATTCCTAAGTATCTATTAATCATCTCATTCATTCATGGTACTCATTAATATTAATTAGATCGGAAATTATTTATTAGCTTCCAAATAGCCTTTTCAACGAAGGGGAAAGTATTATACGTGTCAATATAATCAAACGTCTCGGGCTTTTGTAACATATAAATGCTAAAACGTTCAGTTTAGTTTCATAAAATCATGAAATCTCTCAAATGGTTGCTATCGTATCGTATGGTTGCTGTGTTTTTGGTGATATATTTAAAGCTAAAACTAGAGTGTTAAGAAAATGAAGAAAATAAATAAAAAATAGATTTGTAAAGTCGACGCGACAAACTTTGATGTTGGCTTTGACGAGGCAAGTATTCGCAAAGGCCGGTGCTTTTTGGAGGCGAGTGGACATAAGTGTCAGTGTTACTTTTAGAGGCAAGTGGACAGAAAGATAGGGTGCTAAAACATTTGGAGGCAAGTGGAGACGAGCATGTGACGTCATCCGAATACTCCTGAGGAAGTTCTTCTCATTGGGCTGAGTGTTTTGATATGTCACATGCCAATGTTGTGCAAAATTTTTTATTTTCACGTGACATCACGAGACGTCACATGATGTCATCAGAATACATGTGAGGAAATTCCCCTCATTGTTCTGAGTGTTTTGATATGTCACATGTCGATGTTGTAAAAAGTTTTTTGATTTTGCATATTTTGGAGGCGGGGCTGCGGGACAACCGAAAGGCCAATCGGTACATCAATATAAACCTTTGTTCAGAGTATCACCCTAAAGGAGCTGGCCGAGTTTGGTGTAGATAGTTCGAAAGCTTGCCGAGTTATAAACCTCCAAAGTTTATAATGGGAGTCTATGGGAAAAAAGGCCACTTTGAGACCCAGTACTGGAAGTACCGGTACTCGGATCACTTAGAAAAGTAATAGCAACAAACTTCAGACCAGCGTCTACAACATATCCGAATTTGGTGCATGTGGCTCGAAAGCCCAAGGCCGCATTAAATTTTATAAATTTTTGTCTAAGCTGAAATAGGAAAACAGAATGTTGGCTTCTACAAAGCGACATAACAAGGGGGAAAAAACAAACACATGGCATCCTGAGATTATGGAAAGCTTTGAATGTACGGAAAAGTTTGTTTGACTCTTTAACGAATTTCTCTCAACTCTTTTTACCTCACACTAACTACAGAGCTGCGTTTAATACATCATCCCAAACCACGTGTTAGTGTAAAACAGTGTGCAGAAAACAGGAAGTTTAAGAACTGGAACAGCCTGATATTTATAATGGACTGTATTTTAAATAGCCACCATATGCCAATCACAACAAAGTATTCAAATAGCTCCTACGATATGTTCTAATTTCAGCCAATCGAAACGAAGCATTTCGATTCCTCTCTGCATGCAGAATAAAATATCTATGTTTTTTTATCAATGCACCACAAAGGTGTACAAACTTTTGCACTCAGCTTGCTAAATGACTCAAATAAGGAACAAGCTATTTTTAGACTGATTTGGCTGTAGTACTGGTGTGTTGTCAGCCTGCATCAAACAAACACACACACACACACACACACACACACACACACACACACACAAAGCTGTAGATGAAATCTGATTCACCGCCTGCAAAATAATAGATGCATTAACTAAGCAGATTTAATTAGGATTACTGTTTTGTTGTTGTTTTTAAGAATCAGCTAAAACACACTTGATAGATACGTTTCTGTCTGAGATCTGTGAGTAATAAAATGAACTGGTAAAGTGTTCCAGTCATCATTATTTTCAGTATTTTCACGACTTAAGTCGTGGCCTAATGGTTAGAGAGTTTGACTCCTAACCCTAAGGTTGTGGGTTCGTGACTCGGGCCAGCAATACCACGACTGAGGTGCCCTTGAGCAAGGCACCGAACCCCCCAACTGCTCCCCGCAGCATACAGTAAATGGCTGCCCACTGCTCTGGGTGTGTGTTCACGGTGTGTGTGTGTTCACTGCTGTGTGTGTGCACTTTGGATGGGTTAAATGCAGAGAACGAATTCGGGGTATGAGTATGGGTCACCGTACTTAGCCGTATGTCACGTCACTTTATATTAGTTGGGGGGAAAAATTACAGCCAAAATGATTAACTTGGATACGCTAATCTCTGAGCTAAAGTCCTGACTGGTAACCGTTTGGTTGTTAAGTCAAGATTTATTCACAAACCAGCTCTACATAGCCAGAGTATTAATGACATTTGTTTAAAATGTACAGTTTGGAACTGTGGGGGAACACGGTGGCTTAGTGGTTAGCACGTTCGCCTCACACCTTTCAGGGTTGTTGGTTTGATTCCCGCCTCCGCCTTTTGTGTGTCTGGAGTTTGCATGTTCTCCCCGTGCCTCGGGGGTTTCCTCCGGGTACTCCGGTTTCCTCCCCCGGTCCAAAGACATGCATGGTAGGTTGATTGGCATCTCTGGAAAATTGTCCGTAGTGTGTGATTGCGTGAGTGAATGAGAGTGTGTGTGTGTGCCCTGTGATGGGTTGGCACTCCATACAGGGTGTATCCTGCCTTGATGCCCGATGACGCCTGAGATAGGCACAGGCTCCCCGTGACCCGAGGTAGTTCAGATAAGCGGTAGAAAATGAGTGAGAGAGAGTTTGGAACTGTAATTGAATTGGACGCATCGTGTCAGCTGACATTTCTAGAAAGTATTTACGAATGTTTAGAATTACACCGTTAAAAATAAAGCTCTTGAACGGTTCTAATCTGGGTTTATGGAACCTTTCTATTGCAGATACCACTAAAGGAAGTTGTTTAGCAGGTAAAAGTCATATATTAAGTGAAAGAGTTTTAACAATCGATCCTGAAATGCTGCGGTGCCAGATCAGGTGTAATGATGTATTTGGCCCTCGTAGTGCTGCCAAATCGCTCATTCAGCCTGACATCATGACAAAAAAAAGCATTCAACTGAGCACAGCTATTCATCCTGAAAATGACAAACCCAGTATAGTGCACACACACAGGAAAAAATAAATAAATATATAAATAAAACGCTCCGATGTATTGTCTTGCATCTATTCAAAAGCCATGTGGAAGCTGAATCACATGGAATTGTAATAAAAGCCATTCTCTGTGCTATGTTGCTTGCTCAGGGGGTTATAACAATGAGGTGTTTGGTCTGATTTTAGGGTCAGTCAGATATAAATACGAGGGTTTAATGATGGAAGAGTGCGCGTCCGTCACCAGTTGGCTACATCTACAACAAAGCCTCAAAATTGCCCAGTGCAACCATGAAGGTAAGAACCTAAGGGGGTTTTGAGATATCCATCTAGCATTAGGAAAGTTTTATGTCTTAAGTCTTGTTTTTTTTGTTCAGATTGTCTTCTACGAGGAGAGGAACTTCAAAGGTCGTTCCTATGAGTGCAGCAGCGACTGCGCCGACATGTCGTCCTACCTGAACCGCTGCTACTCGTGCAGGGTGGAGAGCGGCTGCTGGATGGTCTACGATCAGTCCAACTTCATGGGGAACCAATATTTCCTCAGAAGGGGCGATTACCCAGACTACATGAACATGTGGGGATGGGGCATGAACAACTGGATCAGATCCTGCCGCATGATCCCCATGGTAGGTTGATTCACATTACGAAGTCTTCCTTTGCAGACGGTGAGGAAAGTGAACTTTCTTTATGTACATCACATATAATGAAACGTGACCGAAGACCGACTCAATATTCAAAGCAAATGATCGAGTTCTTCGTCATAAATATTTTTCTGTGCTGGGAAAAATCACAGCTTTATCTCTGACTGTTCCAAAGATGACGCTGGAGAATTTGTGCAGTTACAGCTAACTGTACACACAGCTAACTATAGAAACGCTAAGGTAATGGGTTTGGTGCGTTTATTTAACGTAGACCCGTGACTGATGTTGCAGACATTACTTCACTCAGAGGTGTGTTATTACTAGAGATCAAGATTTAAGAAATCAACAGTGTTGTGGTATAAACTGACTGACTAAATAAAAACAAACAGCCAATGATGCAATACGGAGCAACATCTACTTCGCTTAGCATGCTAGTACCTAATTCAGGACGACACACAGCTCGTGAACGAAACAAAAGGATGCTACAAAGCTTCAAATAATTGTTTTTTTAAATGCAAAAGATTTAGTTCAGGGATGTGTTTGTTCACCCTGAGGTTTGTTTAGTGTTCTGTTAGCAAGCTAATTTGCCAGAGTAAGCTAACGTCGTCATGCTGGCTGCTGCTAATAAACTGTGGTCTAAAACACATATCAAACCACACGGAGAGTCAAGTAATGAATATGAATAAACACAGAGGGCTGCGCAATGAATATTAATGTGTAGACATGAGAGCGGTGCCTGAGTAAACAGGCTGGAAGTTGGAGAGTCTGATAAGGACACATTACTGAAAATAGTAAGATTATACGCATAATCTTTAATACAACTGGCTGGATCAAAAATTGACCCTTCGATTCATCCTTTCTGCCTACAAATCAGTTCCGCGGCTCCTACAGGATGAGGATGTACGAGAGGGAGAACTTCATGGGCCAGACGATGGACGTGACTGACGACTGCGACTCCATCATGGATCGTTACCACTGGTCCAGCGGCTGCATGTCGTGTCACGTGATGGACGGCCATTGGCTCATGTACGAGTATCCTCACTACAAGGGCAGGATGTGGTACTTCAGACCCGGTGAGTACCGGAGCTTCAGGGAGATGATGGGAAGCAGCAGTACGAGGTTCATGAGCATGAGGCGCATCTTGGATTCCTGGTATTAAAAAAAATATAAACATGTGATCTGAAATTGGATTTCAAAATGAGCCACTTATAAATAAAGACTTATAAAACTTACCATATTGTTTTATGTGGGTTTTTTCTTTCAGAGGGTCAAAATAGAAAAATGTACACCGTTTAGTTTCACAGGAATGCTTTAATTGGCTGTTTGAGTAAAATTGAAATCAATGAAAGTGAAACAAGAGCCATTCAAACATATCAGATGAAATCTTGACCAAAGTTCCCAAGCTGACAGCGGCACTAAGGTCATTTCTTTATACTGAGTCATTTTATACCAAGTCGCATTCTGGTGCTAAAAAACTAATAAAAACATAATTTTATGACTCTGTTGAGCTCAATTATGCCGCAATCTGTGTAGTAATGCCCATAAAGTCGTGACGCTCGGCTTTAAAGCAACGCTCACGCTTTTTCCTCTTAACGTTTCAGCAAAGGAGTCGTTTCCTTTTCATTTCCGAATAGCTTGTAGACACAAAGTTTTATTTCTGTCCTTTTATCACTTTCATCAAGTATTTGTCAAATTTTATAAATCATTGCTGGGAAATGTATTAAGGTCTTGTGTGTAAAAAAAAACATAATCCATAAAGAGATATTTAAGCCATATTCTTTAAAAAAAAAAATAAAAAATCTGACTGTCATTTTAGGAAGTGTAATTATCTCCTTCGTGCCAGAGCTGGTACAGTATTTGAAGCTTTTCGCACTTAATACACAGCTTTTGTAGCCCATGTGTCAGCTGGATAGACGATTTCCATATCCACATCCATCCGTTTTCTGAAGCTTATCACACACAGGGTCACAGAGAACATGGAATCTCGAGGGTGACTCGAGGCACAATGTGAGGTGCCAGTCCATCACAGGGCACAAATTGGACACACACACACAATATGGACAATATAAAAATGCCATTCAACCTACAACGCATATCTTTGGACTGGAGAGGAAACGGGAGAACCTGGAGGCAACCCCCAGAGCACGGCGAGAACATGCAAACTCCACACACAGGGCGGAGTCAGGAATCAAGCCCCTGTCCCTGGAAGTGACCACTAATCCACTTAGTTGTAACCATTAATTCTGTGGGTCACTCACAAAACAATCATGTACCTAAGCCCAGGATCAAACTCTCACACTCCGACGTGCCTTATTTCAGCATCAAATTCTCACAAATGTGTTCTAAATACAAACAAATAAAAAATTATGTCATAATTCACGCACGTGACGAAACAAACACGTCGAGGATCCGCTGCAGATCACAAACTCCCTCGGAGCCAGAGGTCTTCCCATTACCGACTAATAAGAAGCGCAGAGTCCGAGCCGACAGTACAGTTCGCTGACTCGTCCGATTTCTTGCGATGCTGGAGAAGTGCGCGTCATTGGAGTTAGCCAGGCCACTAATCAGATACGACATCCGATAACACGCCGTAATTAGAAGCTCTGAAGTCATTTCATGCTGTGAAACCTGAGATCATTTACAAAAACACAGGCTGCCAGAAGAGCAGCAGAGATAGAGAGGGCATTTGAACCATTTCGAACCATTAAAATGCCTCTTTTGTACACGCAATTACAAATAATGAGCCAGATATCACAGAAATTGGTCATTTTGTTTATGGGTGGAAAATGTCACATGACTGTTTTCCATCCTGTTAGGGTCATTATTGAGTTTTAATGATGCAGACACATGGCCTACTCCAGCTGATGCATTAAACCAAGTCACATGCATCTTTTTGGAAATTTCGAATATTAAGCTCTGAACAAGAGAAGCAAATAACTTCAGAGTCCAAAAAATTATGCAAAACATGGCCATTATAAGATGCAAATGGATTCTCTGGCCATTTTGTAAGCAAGCCTGAGCCAACGAAAGGGACGGAGGGGGAGAAAATTCCCATAGACCGATATTATCTTGGCAACACGAGACCATTAACGCATGCTAATGACGGCACACGGAAGCCCCGTGGAACCTGCAGCAGCCGTAATGGAAAGATCATAAGCCATCCATGTGCCACAAATGACACACCACTTCCAGGAAAACTGATGCTTTAAAGCACAATTGCAATCGAATTTTTTTTTTTTTTTTTTTTTGAATGGTCTCGTTTCCTGATTTATGTAAACGGGGTCCAATTTGTTAACTTTAAATAAATTAGCAAATACATACATACATAAACTTTAAAACGTAAAAAAAAAAATAAGTCCAATAGAAAAAAAAAAATATTTGATATAAAATGCAAACTTTAAAAATAAATACAAACAAATAAATATGTATGTATTTAATATAAAAAAATAGAATAACAAATTGAAAAAAAATAAAATATATATATTTTTTTAATAAATAAATAATAAATATTTAAATAATAAATACATAGTACATAAAAATGGAACAGTTTTAAATAAAACGAAACAAATCTAAAATGTACTTACAATAAATCCAGTCATAAATATACAAAATCTTTTAAATGAAAACATTTTGAAATAAATAAACAAATAATTTGCCACAAAATATTCATCGCTATGATGAGGATCATTTTTAAAGCAGTGTCTTGTTCAGAAAAAATGTTGCTTCCCCTCAAGACTCAGGAGCTTCAGCTCCTTAACTGAGCACTTGAAATAAAAAGAAAAATGACAGCACAGATGTGAACATTATTATTTATTTATTCTATTATGATGCACAAAATGTACAGGTATTTTTTTTTTATTCCAAGGTATAAAATTATTTCTCTTAAATAAGCGAGGTCTCATTAATAGTTATGTAAATGCATTATTTATTACAAACCCTGAAAAAAGATCGAATCCCTTCGTCAAGTGTCAGAGACCGGGGGGAAAAAAGTTAGCAATACAAATCCAGCAGATTGCAACCTGACTAAGTTTTTTTTTTTTTTTTTCAGAAGTATTGCTCACTGAGTTCCTGTAGAAAAAAAAAGTTTGTTTGTTTTGCACAAAAAAATAATTCTGATTCATATAGATATGTACACAAAAATATATGCTCTAGATTTAAAAAAAAAAAAAAAAAAAAAAGGAAAGAAAAGGAAATAAAAAGGAACGGTCTTGGTCGAAAGCTGTCCGTGAGTCTGTAAAGTGTGCTTGGGTCTGCGGGACGGGTCCCGGCGCAGAATTATGACATCATCTCTGAGGGAAGGGGTCGTCAATGGAGGGTCGTCACCGCCTGGATTCAGTGCGTTCTTCTGTGAAGAAGAAAAGATGTGATTCGGTGTGTGAGATCACCTCAGATTGATCAGACAGATACATTTAAACTAAGGGATTAAATATTAAGGAGTGAATTTTGAAAGAGGCCAAAAAAAGAGTTTGCTCCTGATTCGTGTCCATGTGGATCACCGAACGTCTTCGTCACGTCTCTCTCGCTCCACAGTGGTGTTAATATGAAGCTCATGTGAAAGTAGGCACTCAGGACTTTAAGAATTTGTAGTGCTTTATAAGCAATTCTGTTTTTTTTTTCTAGAATTCTAGGGTCAATAAACGAAAAAGTTCTAATAAATCAAAAACGATTATTTTCTTTTCCACACAAATGTTTGTATCTTCAGAGTAAATGTTGGTATCGAACTCGTTTCTGCTCTGAGACGCAAAGATTAAAAACTTTTTTTTTCACATGGAAAAGCAAATAATATTCAATCTTATTCAGTATTGTTTGCATTTACACATGAAAAAAAAAATTCTTTTCATTTCTAATTGTCTCATTAATGAAGTTCAACAACGCCGATATGAAGCAACAGTAAGAAATCTGTTTTGTAAGAAATCTCAGAGCTCTGATATCAAAAGATGCGACTGTAAGTGTTGCAGATAAGCGATGATTAAAATGTGACCAGATCTTGATCAGTAGTTTCAGTGTCTTTAGTTTTCTGAGCTTCCAGGGCTTTACATCACGCTCTTCAAACCAGCGCAGGACGTTAACCGAGCGAGGTCGGTGTGGCGAAGGGAGTCAGACGAGAAGCAATGTTGAGGAAAATGTTGTATTCGAATGGCAGTGCAAATGGGAGTTTTAAAATAAATAAATAAACAAACAAATAAACAAACAAATAAATAAATAAATAAATAAATAAACCAACCCCTCAGGATCAGGAGTAATCAATAAGAGGACTGCAGGAGGCTCGGGGAAACATGAAAGGGAGCAAGAGAAGGTGATGGAGATCCGCAGAGATGGTGAGGGATTGCTGTGTGTGTGTGTGTGTGTGTGTGTGTGTGTGTGTGTGTGTGTGTGTGTGTGTGTGTGTGTGTGTGTGTGTGTGTGTGCTGCTGAAGGGCATGGACACTCCAAAACATGCTCCAAAGACACAAAATACATCTGAACTCCGACTTCCGGTGTAATTCTAGTCAATGCCAGGACACACTGTTTGACTCCACATTACTGCATTAGCACCTTTTCCAGTCACTCCCCCCCCCCATAACACCCCCCTCCCTCCAATAACCCGCTCTGAAAAATAAAAAGGGTTCGAATCAATCTAAGATTTCTACGCGTGTAATTTACGTCTCCATTAACAGATGCTTTTTACTTAGGATAAGATTTTTTTTTATTTGGGGGGGGGAAAAAAAAAAACATTGGTAATTAACACTAACTGCCCTACAACTTAAGAGTGTGCCTGCAGCGCAAGCATTAATTATCCACACTTATCGGCAAAGCGCCGTGCTGAAAGACGGAGCAGAAAAGGGAGGCTTCGTGAATGAAATATTAACAAACGCGGTTCTTTTAACAAACGTCTGGGCCGCAAGAAGGAAGCCTGAGTTCAGAAAGAAGAGACTCTGTGATGGAAGGTGGGATCATAAATAAGCAGGAAATGAGGATTTGTCTGTTTTAGGAGCGTTGAGCGATCTGTGCTGGGATTAAATCAGAGCTGGCTCTTGCTTTCGGCAATAAGAACGCTTCGTTTAGGAGCCACGGGAATGTTTTCCTTTTTTTTTTCCCCTCACAAAAGCTGCACTGTGGTCTAAAAGAAAAAAGAAAAAAAATGTGCACCTGGAACATTCGGTGAAACAAAAAAAGATGGTAGAGGAGGGAAAAAAAAAAGAAAAAAAAACACTGCTGAAGCTACAGGATACAGGACTACTGGTTGCCATAGCGATAACGTTTAACGCTAGGCGGAACAACTAGCATTCCAAAAATCAGTAGCTACAACAATACGTACACAGTGAGACATTTACAATAATGCCAAGAACTGAGGTGGAGGAGAATCAAACACACACACACACACACACACACACACACACACACATACAAGGACCAAGAAAGGCTTGAACAGTCTGTGATTGAAGGCCAATAAGCTGTTAGTGTTTTTTCCTGCTACAAACCTTTAAGAGCAGCACCTGCATCATTAATTCACATTTGCACGCAGCGTATCGATCCTTAAACCGCAAATCTAATAAAGCATCTCTCACAGAGCTGCCGGGGTTACGCCTGGATTCCAGTTTTACACGCGAGCTATTTCCTGGAGCGGGATGCAATGAGCCGTACGTCTAACACCGAGCATCGTCGCCGAAATCACACACACCTATTTCATTTCAATCTCAACCAAGGCCCTTGTCATAAGGGGCAAAATAAATAAATGAACAAAAATAAAAGGCTACAGGTTGTGAAACATTAGGCACCTAATGATCAATACAGAGTGGGATGATACTAATTTAATGCCAGATAAAATTTCAGAGCCATGGAGACAAAAGACTGAGATGGAAAGGAAGTAGGAGTTTTGTTGTTGTTGTTGTTGTTGTTGTCGTCGTCGGTTCCTCTCACTCACTCATTTTCTACCGCTTATCAGAACTACCTCGGGTCACGGGGAGCCTGTGCCTATCTCAGGCGTCATCAGGCATCAAGGCAGAATACACCCTGGATGGAGTGCCAACCCATCTCAGGGCACACACACACTCTCATTCACTCACGCAATCACACACTACGGACAATTTTCCAGAGATGCCAATCAACCTACCATGCATGTCTTTGGACCGGGGGAGGAAACCGGAGTACCCGGAGGAAACCCCCAAGGCACCGGGAGAACATGCAAACTCCACACACACAAGGTGGAGGCGGGAATCGAACCCCCAACCCTGGAGGTGTGAGGCGAACGTGCTAACCACTAAGCCACCGTGCCCCCGTTGTTGTCGGTTCCTGCTCTACAAAATTAGAAGGATTCTGCCATTTTTGTCCACACAGGATGCTCAGGTATTTGTTCCTCTGCAAATGAACCAAAATGCAGCTGCACGGCTTGTTTTCAACCTGCCTAAGTTCTCACACATCACCACGCTGCTGCGATCCCTCCACTGGCTTCCGGTAGCTGCACGCATCAGATTCAAAACTGATGCTGGCCTACAAAGCCAAAAACGGACCAACTACCTCTTACCTCAAAGCCCTCATCACTCCTCACTCTGCATCTCGCACCCTCCGATCTACCAGCACTGCTCCACTGGTTCCACCATCTCTCAGGGTAAGAGGCAAGTACACAACAAGACTCTTTTCTGTTCTGGCACCAAGGTGGTGGAATGAACTTCCCCTAGAGGTCCGGACAGCTGAGTCACTGGCTATTCTCAAAAGACGGTCGAAGACCTGCTTATTCATGAAACACTTCAACTAGCACTTCTTTCCTTGTTTGTTGCGTATATGTTTATTAAAAAAAAAAAACTTAAACAATGTTTAAGACTCATGGTATCTTAAGTATGTACCCTAGTGACCCAGAGTTAATGTACCCAATGATAGAGACTTAAGCACTTCTGTACGTCGCTCTGGATAAGAGCGTGTGCCAAATGCTGTGAATGTAAATGTAACTGTTGTTGTTGGATCAACACAGTGATTAGAATCATTCTTCTCCTTTTTTCTAGAAGTATAATGATGCCAGAGTAAAGTTAATGGTTCATTCATAATTAATAATGCATTAGAACATATCCTAAACATTAAAGGGATTTTGCTGCACTTATAAACACTACGCAGGAAAACAAGAGGACGACGACGACCCCCTGATTTGTACCTACTGTAAAAGCACAAAGCACACTCACTTATTCCGCACACATTTCTGATTTTGCTCACTTTTAGCCTTTAAATATTTAACGTCTGAGAGCCGCAACGTAACGAGGCGATGGCCAAGAAAAAAGTCCTGCCATGGATTCTCTTGGAACTAAAATATCCATATCTCTTTGATTATGAGAAATTGCTGTGTTTTGGGTTTCGTCCCCTTTGTTTCTGCCCCCTGATCATTTGGGAAAAAACACCGGCACCAGCGTTGGTCCTGTGTGTGTGTGTGTGTGTGTGTGTGTGTGTGTGTGTGTGTGTGTGTGTATATCAGCATTAAGGAGTGCTCCATCACATCAGCATTCCTGTGTGTGTGTGTGTGTGTGTGTGTGTGTGTGTGTGTGTGTGTGTGTGTGTACGCTAATATAGAGATCCAGAAAAAACCCACACCAGCCCCATTCGGAGGTAATTGCAGCTCTGCCTTTTTGTCTATTATACACGATAATCAAATCTACCCCCTATTTATGGATGTTAGCGTAACACAGGGCCGGAGGGAGAGAGGAGAAGAGCGACATGTGGAAGACACAGATAGGCAGCCACCATCATCTGTCCCCGACCTGCACTGACAGCGTTCATAATCCCACCCCATTGTGATTAGCTCCGACGCCAGATTAGAAATGCGAATCAGATAATTACTGTCCTCTTCACTATCTTTCCAATTCACTGTGCAATTTCGCTCTTTCTTTCCCCTCTCCTGATTGTCGCTACAGCAGATGGGCATGTATGATGGTGTTTTCTGGAAGCACTCGTACTTTGGAAGGAAACGTGCCATGCTTTGGATTTGTCATTGTGTGAATGGGGGTGAAAAAAAAAATCATTGTGCCAGGAGCAGAGGAGGTTTATAGGTAAGTGGCAAACCTCTGAGGGCCTGGTCTGGACTACAAGTGCTCAGTAAATCCAGCTGGGTCACACTGCTGTAACTACGACACCAAGGGGGATCATAAAACCTGTCAAATCCACTACAGATTTCAGCACTTTAAAGCCTCTAAAGAATTAATTGGCATAAGATATCCACAAAGTGAATTCTCAGTGATTGCTTTTCGTGTTTGTGTTTGTCAGGACCAGTACAGGAGACGCTGCCTCTAGGTGAGTCATTACCAGTAAAGAGACATTGCCTCTAGATGAGTAAGTACCAGTAAAGGAGACGTGTTCTCTAGGGGAGTTAGTACCAGTAAAGGAGGCATGGCCCTATGTGAGTCAGTGCAAGTGAAGGGGGCGTGGCCCTTAGGTGAGTCAGTACCAATGAAAGAGGCGTGTCCTCTAGGGGAGTTAGTACCAGTAAAGAAGGCGTGGCCTCTAAGTGAATCAGTACCAGTGAAGGAGGCATGGCCTTTAGGGAAGTCAGTGCAAGTTAAGGGGGCGTGGCCCTTAGGTGAGCCAGTACCAATGAAAGAGGCGTGTCCTCTAGGGGAATTAGTACCAGTGAAAGGTCAGATGTGTCAATCAGTATAGTGAGAAGGTGTGGCCTCTGTGTCATTCAGTATAGTGAGGAGGTGTGGCCTCTATGTCAATCAGTCTATAGAAAAGGTGTGGTCTCTAGGTCAATCAGTCTAGTGAAGAGGTGTGGCCTCTGTGTCAGTAAGTACGATAAAGGAGGTGTGGCCGCTGTGTCAGTAAGTGTGATAAAGGAGGTGTGGCTGCTGTGTCAGTAAGTACGATAAAGGAGGTGTGGCTGCTGTGTCAGTAAGTACGATAAAGGAGGTGTGGCCGCTGTGTCAGTAAGTACGATAAAGGAGGTGTGGCCTCTGTCAGTAAGTATGATAAAGGAGGTGTGGCCTCTGTGTCAGTAAGTATGATAAAGGAGGTGTGGCCTCTGTGTCAGTAAGTATGATAAAGGAGGTGTGGCCTCTGTGTCAGTAAGTATGATAAAGGAGGTGTGGCCTCTGTGTCAGTAAGTATGATAAAGGAGGTGTGGCCTCTGTGTCAGTAAGTATGATAAAGGAGGTGTGGCCTCTGTGTCAGTAAGTATGATAAAGGAGGTGTGGCCTCTGTGTCAGTAAGTATGATAAAGGAGGTGTGGCCTCTGTGTCAGTAAGTATGATAAAGGAGGTGTGGCCTCTGTGTCAGTAAGTATGATAAAGGAGGTGTGGCCTCTGTGTCAGTAAGTATGATAAAGGAGGTGTGGCCTCTGTGTCAGTAAGTATGATAAAGGAGGTGTGGCCTCTGTGTCAGTAAGTATGATAAAGGAGGTGTGGCCTCTGTGTCAGTAAGTATGATAAAGGAGGTGTGGCCTCAGTGTCAGTAAGTATGATAAAGGAGGTGTGGCCTCTGTGTCAGTAAGTATGATAAAGGAGGTGTGGCCTCTGTGTCAGTAAGTATGATCAAGGAGGTGTGGCCTCTGTGTCAGTAAGTATGATAAAGGAGGTGTGGCCTCTGTGTCAGTAAGTATGATAAAGGAGGTGTGGCCTCTGTGTCAGTAAGTATGATCAAGGAGGTGTGGCCTCTGTGTCAGTAAGTATGATCAAGGAGGTGTGGCCTCTGTGTCAGTAAGTATGATAAAGGAGGTGTGGCCTCTGTGTCAGTAAGTATGATAAAGGAGGTGTGGCCTCTGTGTCAGTAAGTACGATAAAGGAGGTGTGGCCTCTGTGTCAGTAAGTACGATAAAGGAGGCGTGGCCTCTGTGTCAGTAAGTATGATAAAGGAGGCGTGGCCGTTTCATCATTTATGACATTAATCTTTTGTATTAAACATTTTGCACTGCACTAAAGAGGCTGTTCTAAGTAGTGTGTTCATATAATCATATAGTAAACAGAAATAAATGCCCCATTATACCCCCTGTAAGTAGTCTGAGTTGAGTTTAAGAAAAAATCTTTACAAGTAGAAAAAAATTCTTCATTCAAATCAAAGAAAAGATCAGCATTTACAAAACAAGTAGCGACAGATTTAATGGATTTTCTCCCTGTGCTTTATACGCTGTAATTTGTATTCAAATTGTGGCTTGTGATTGCAAACCGCCAGCCGTATTCAGCCCTCTAAACAGGGGGCAGCTGACCCCACACGGGGGTCAAAGTCTGAATAAACAAATGAAATCCTGCTGACAGCTAAACACACCATCGTGTCACGTGCGCATGCTGGCTTTGATGAAAACACAAAACGATAAACAGCTTGGATAGACATTAACCAACACTTGTGTTAAAAACAGATCCTTCCTGAACCAACGGATACAAGACGGTGAAAATGAATTCTTGGGGAAGAAAAAAAAAAAAAAACGTTAAAGTCAATGCGGCATCAGGTGACAGACGCTCCACATCAGCATTCAAAAGGAACCAGAGGGCCTTTTTTTAATAGCTACTATAATGCATTCTCAAAATGGAGGAGTACTCAGGCATACGAGATGTGGCACGGTTGAACTCCCCTTGTGGGTCGGCGCTTACTGAAGAGCTACGGTTCCTGGGGAGGTGGGGCTGGAAAAATGAACTATTAATTTGCTTTAAAGATTCATTAGAGGGAGATGAAGAGGAAAGAAGAGAAGCACTGGGCCAAGGAGACAGTCGGAGAGCAGCTACGGTCGAACCCGGCTTCTAATGACCACCTGAATATTTCATGACCGTCTGCAGCTCAGGACTTCTCTGCGCCACCAAAAAGCCACTTGTCGAAATTAGCATCGACTCGCGACTCTCCTTCCTTCCGACCTACACGGCGCAGGAATCAAGTCAGAATCTGTTTTTTAGCACAGCGATCTCTTTTACACTTACAACCACTACAACACGGGGCAAATGCTAATGCTGAGCTCCTGTGAGGCTAAACTGCAATTTGTTGCAGCTTAGAATATTTAAAAAGGCGTTTGAACCACAAGCTCCACAGGACAAAACCTAAGCTGACACTGGCGGGTAAATATAGCTTTTGAAGTGGCCTTGAGTCATGCAATGTAATTTCAGAGAAAAGTAGGGCGGAAAGAAAAAAAGTGTTACACAGCAGTGAGCAGGCCATATGCCAAAGCTAATGAGAGCCAGAACTCCAACTGCGCTAAGATCCATATTTACAGAATCACTAAACAGCTGATA
The DNA here is from genome assembly GCF_030014155.1 of Tachysurus vachellii. Classification (NCBI taxonomy): domain Eukaryota; kingdom Metazoa; phylum Chordata; class Actinopteri; order Siluriformes; family Bagridae; genus Tachysurus; species Tachysurus vachellii. The sequence continues at coordinate 14,206,629 of NC_083485.1, forward strand.
AGCAGAGCTCGTTCTGCACACCGCTGCTCACAGCTGTATCACACAGTGGGCAAACAACAATGTGCTGCAACTGAGATATTTTAATTATTTTTTATTTTTTTTTTTTTTGGGAAATCATTCTGAAGTGGTTCAGAATGAACAAACAGAGTTCAGCAATAGACTAATAATTACACTGTGTCTTAATCTAGTGATGAGGGAAAAACGCATACGATTTTGATCCGATCCTGGAATAACTGGAAAAGTAAAGAACTGGATTTAGAAAAGATTTGTAAATGCCATCGAAAGACTGACAGCGATACGAACTAATGTTACTAAAGCTACAGAATATACATGAGTAAGAGTTGGGGTTTTTTTTGGTTTGTTTGTTTGTTTGTTTGTTTTTTTGCTAGAAGTGTTTACAAGACATTTATTCATTCATTCATTCATTCATCTTCTACCGCTTATCCGAAATACCTCGGGTCACGGGGAGCCTGTGCCTATCTCAGGCGTCATCGGGCATCAAGACAGGATACACCCTGGACGGAGTGCCAACCCATTTTACAAGGCATTTAGTTGAGACCAATCCCAAAAGGTTTCACTAATGTGAGTTGAATATTCATTGTGTAACGCAGGGGCGGTTCTAGACCTTCTTTAGGGTGGCTCCAGCCCCCTGTCTGTGATCTCAGCCACCCTAAAACTATAAGTAAAATTTTTACTTTCAAAAATAAAAAATAAAAATTATGTTAAAAAGCAGGGGTCACGGTGGCTTAGTGGTTAGAACGTTCGCCTCACACCTCCAGGGTTGGGGATTCGATTCCTGCCTCCACCTTGTGTGTGTGGAGTTTGCATGTTCTCCCCGTGCCTCGGGGGTTTCCTCCGGGTACTCCAGTTTCCTCCCCCGGGCCAAAGACATGCATGGTAGGTTCATTGGCATCTCTGGAAAAATTGTCCGTAGTGTGTGATTGCGTGAGTGAATGAGAGTGTGTGTGTGTGTGCCCTGCGATGGGTTGGCACTCCGTCCAGGGTGTATCCTGCCTTGATGCCCGATGACGCCTGAGATAGGCACAGGCTCCCTGTGACCCAAGGTAGTTCGGATAAGCGGTAGAAAATGAGTGAGAGAGAGAATACCGTAGGCAAGAAAAGGTAAATTATAGGTTTAAATCCGAATACAGATATTTACAGTGACAATGCTGATTACAAAGGAACGTGACAATAACTTCATTAGCAGATATAATAGCGCTTAATATAGTTGGACAACTTTCGATGCATTTTAACATGAAGTTATGAGAAACACCTTTTCATCAGGGCTGTCAGTCTTTTTTTTTCCCTCAATCGACAATTAGTGACAATCCTTTGAAACATCCTCTCTTATTTTTTCCCCCTACCCTCTCTCACCTGCTGGAGTCTCTACGCCGCTCTGCCTTCCACGTCTCTAGCAGATTCGGTGGCCCGCGCCAAACTGTCAGCCATCAGAGCCTCCTCCAGACTCCTCCTGGCCTGGTACACTTTCAGCTCCTGCTCCCTGAGGAGAGAGAAACACGGGGGATTAGGAAACAGACAGCAAGAAAGAGAAAGAAAAGGAGATAGAGCTAGACTTCAGAAGCCTGTACCCTGTCTACTGCTGTCTAACTGCTCTGTTGATTACGTCTGACCTCCTTTTACTACTCTCCATCACCCATCAGCGCTGCTGATCCTCCTGTTCACTCTCACCTCTCATCTCCTTCCCCATTACTCCTTCCTCCTGTCAATCAACTCCCTTCCCCCGTCCATGTCTGTGCCCCCATCCCCCCTCCGTTCCTTCTCATCCGGATTAACCCTGAGCTCTCGTTAGCGAGTCGCAACTTTAGCAGCCGTCTCGAGTGTAATTAGAGGTTAATGAAGGGAGATGCAAATAAAAACATGACGGTTTTTAAACTACGACAACCGCAATCCACTTTGAGAACACACAAATAAACACGTTTAATAATATAATAAGACGAAAAAACAGAAGAAAAAGAAGTAGAAGAAAGTCTTCCTGGTTATGCATATGACCTCAAGAACATGATCATGATTACTAATGAATTTCCACAGCAGGGACTCTTTAGGAAAACCACAGCGCTGTTGAATTCTCTATTCTGATTGGTCAGATACGGTAGATTACGGTGGTTTAGTGGTTAGCGTTTTTTACATCGCATCTCCAGATTTGGGGGTTTGATTCGATTTGAGTCCTCCCTGTGCTTTAAGGGTTTCCTCTGGGTTCTCTGGTTTCCTCCCCAGTCCAAAGGTAGGTTGACTAGCAGTTTGGAAGTTCATATGCTCGCCATATACATATTTGTTAATATGGTAAAGTTTTTAAATTAGAATCAGGTTTATTTGCCAAGTGTGTTGACACACACAAGGAATTTGGTTTCCAGCTGTTTGTGACTCTCAAAAGTACAGACATAAATAACACTATACTATACAAGACAAGACAATGCAGACGATGTGAGACATTATAGACAGTGAGAGTATTAAATATGAATACAGAATATATGACTGATCAGTTGTGTACATAAAAGTGTAAGAAGTGCATAGTAGTGCAAATAACAATATTGTGTAATATTATGCTTTTGTACAATATACAGCATCAGTAGTGTGTAACATACACACGGAAAAGGAGATGATAACATTTTTTGGAAGGAGTTCCATTAGCGTCACAATTTTAAGAGCCACAGTTAAATCTCTGCAGTTTCTCTCTAACATAACTAGGGTTGGGTATCAAAAGAAATTTTCCGGTTCCGATCCCGGTTCCAGTTCCGCCTTACGATTCCCGGTTCAGATTCCGATTCCATAATAAAAGAAACGTGAAAAATAATGCACAATACTTAAACAATTCCATTTGTGTTTATTAATCACTCTTTAAATATTTTAAACAGAACATTTCAATTCATAACAATTTAAATTTAAATAAATCCAACATCAAATTTAACATCCAGAATTACAACTTAGCAAAACAGTTAGCATTTTTTCCTGAAGAATAATGAACACGTCTGCTTTCTCTGGGAGAAGACGAGACCTTTAGTGGCTTATTGTATCTCCAGCTGTGGAGAAAACCCCCTCAGAGGGGGGAGATTTGCCTCATTGTTGTAGCTTTGGAAATGAATCCAAACTTTAGACTTTTTTTTAAGACATGTTTAACACAAAGCGTACCTCAGCACAGCAGCGTGAGTGACTGAGTTCTGTGGTAAGCTGCGTTAATTTGGTTGCGTGACTGTAAACAGCGTAAACAATGAATATTCATGAGGTAAGACATGGCTATTTAAAGTGACCGCTCCAAGCGCTTTGCCCGTCATCGCATCAGAACCGCGTTTGGAACCGAAACTTCCGCACGGTTCCGGTTCTTGTTAAAAAACAGTTCCCACCAGTTCCCAATCGGTTCCCAACCCTAAACATAACATAAAATAACATTTTGAAAAAAAATAATAAGAGCTTAAAGAAAGACAAAGTGATAACAGGAACTAACTTGTTTCACAAACGATCCACAAGATTAAATGTAAATACAGAGACAAAATGTATGCGATGTCGTGATTAGAATCACAGCAAATGCAGTTAAGAGGAAAATAATCATCATCTTTAGACATCTTTGGTACATTAACTATTAATAATATTCCTAACTTAACCAGAGGAACTAGAACTAATTAAGTTACTAAAAAAGGTCTTGAGCTCTGCGACTCAGAAACTCTAGGGGGTGGAGCTTAACGGACTGAACCGAACTGAACGCTGCTGTAAAGCACAAAAAAAATCCTCACGGTAAAAAAGCTGCAATGTTTTAAAATCAGGCGTTTTGTTTACATCTGCCAAAACATGTTTTAAATCAGAGGCTTGTTTCGCTCGGCGAGACCGCAAGCACCGAATGCTGTTTGCTGTAACAGCAAAAAGAAAAAGTGCTGACATTGTGCTCACTTCTAGTTCAGAAAGCTAGGAAAACATCGTATTTGTTTGTGATCACAGTGTCGATTCTCCTTCCTGCTAGGTGCATAAATGTATCTTTGGATTCTGCTCAAATGATCCAATGGTAAAATGACATTTCTTTAATAACGGTGGAAAAGGAAATGCGAAGATGAGTCTGAGGAGAGAGAGGAAGCCTAAAGAACAAAAAAAAAAAAGTCCCAAGCAGGAGGCGCAGTGAATTAACCTTTTAAGAGGATTACAGTTTTTACTGGCACCCCGATGGAAGGCGCAAACGAGCAACCCATCCAAAAGCTCTGTCAGTCTTCCTCCAGATCCCTTTAGTTCCTCCAAACACTTAGGAGGAAGCGACTGCATACAGTAAATGCTGCATAAGCATGACATCCTGCATAAACACTCTTCCAGTCATCCAAGCCCCCGCCTGCGCTCTCCTTTTCTTCCAAAGAGAAAGAGGAAAGCAGGAAAACAGACGAGACACGATTCATTTCCTTCGTTTCTCCCAACTCTATAATCACCGGCAGCAAGCAGCTCATCTCCGAGGCATTTCACAGCCTCATAGCGTTGGTCGAACACATTCGTACTCATACAAACTTGGTCCTGTTTTTCCACCAAACACAAAAAGACGACTACTGCCATCTAGTGGGCGGAGCATCGTTTCTGAAAATCACTTCAGGTGCGTACCGAAGATCAAACAGTGCCCGTCAAATGAAAGCGGCGGTGATTATTCAGAAACAGAACCGGTGTTTATGGGAACCTGTGGTTCCCTCAGCACTTCAAGCCATTTGCTTGAGTAATCGTTAACGTCTGAAGATGCTTATTTGTATCCGCTTGTTTTTGTGGCGGCTTGTAGATGCTTGAAGCAGGTACCGATTATTTCTAAGGCTAATCAGCCCACATCACACCCTGAACTGAGTAATTCCACATGCGCTCTTGACAGATAAATACATCATCCCTGTCAAGGTAGAAAGAGATGAGATCATCAGCATTCCTGGTGGCTCTCAGGACAGAAAACGTCTCTGTCTTGCCAGGAGAAAATCTTATTTCGGTTCTTCGCTTTGCCAAATACAGTAGCCAGGCCCCGATTTATCTTGTCTGTAATGTCTCAAAGAGCTGAAGCGAGATCGAAATTGGCGTCCTTTATGGACCTCATGAAGTCGCCCGATCGCAAGGGGGATGGGGTGGGGGGTTCCCTGAGCGGAGACGGCAGACGGATGGAAGTGAAAACGAAGCGCGTAAACAAATACATTACACAGCTAGTTTCATCGAGGCTCTCGATAACTGACGCAAAAATCAAAAAATACCACTCAAGAAGGTTCTAAGGGAGCACACGGAGGTCAGTGTATCAAGCAGTGGAAGGAGTGGTCACATTTTTCGCCTGCAATTTGCAGGAAATTCAGCACAAATCGATTGCCGGAGAGGCTTCAAATGAGACTCGGTTTGTGACGAGAGACCTGAAACACTCTGATAGCGTTTGATCACAAAACCAGATTGCGTGTTTAGGTGGACATACCTGATGTCATCGTCAGTGACGATGAAGGATTTGCAGAGCGGCTGGGAGGTGTTCAGCCAGATAGCGGGATTTTTTTCTGCTGCCGTCGATGTCTGACCCGTGATAGGGCCTGAAGTCATGTGTAAAGCGCTGGCTATGGCCGACAGCAACGTCTCGTCTGACGAATCCGGACCTACACCTGAAAAGAAGGGATACTTTTGTATACATACATTTATGTGCCGAGTTGCTAGTTTGTAAAATACCTTCTGTTAGGAAACACTCGTCATCTCTGCCCAGTCCATTAGACCATCAGCAATGCTGCTTCATCTGAAGTCTCAATCAATGAATACATCTATACTGGTTCACTAGGTCACGGAATACGAATAGTCTAAAAACTGAAGGCTTGTTTAAGTATCTCCGGAAGAGGCAAGTCATTTGAACGTTGCCCTTCCGCACCAGTCCTGCTGAAAAATCTGGCAAAATTCTCCTTTGCCGTAATGCTTTCGAATGCAGGCTCTTTACATCAAGAACATACTGTACATGGAAGAACCATTTTAGGTTCCCTAAAGTACCGTTTGGTCCATGACTAATCGTTCCACATTCCAGAGAAAATCCATCCGTCCAGATGTTTTTCACCCAAATAAATCTTGTCTACAGAACAACAAAGATATGCGAGGAAATATGAGCGAGCGCTTACTTTGTAAACCTTTAGGAAGCTCCATAGACCTGAGAACTTCTTCTGTGACGTCGGACGACCTCAAACCTTTCAACCTCCGCTCCCAAAACAGCTGCGTATACACAGAGAGATAAGGAACATGACTTAAAATCAGATATACAAAAAACACCAAGTCCATCCTGCATGTGTGATGCTGAGGTTTAAATCATAAGAAACCTGGAAATCAAGTGTTTATTGGTTCCAATAGCGAGTCTTAAAAATGTTTTTTAATCAGCCTGCATGGGATTTAGTCAGCATTAGGCTCAAATGCTGCTTTTTACATTTAAAATATGTTTAATATGAGGGGGCACACGGTGGCTTAGTGGTTAGCACGTTCGCCTCACACCTCCAGGGTTGGGGGTTCGATTCCCACCTCCACCTTGTGTGTGTGGAGTTTGCATGTTCTCCCCGTGCCTCGGGGGTTTCCTCCGGGTACTCCGGTTTCCTCCCCCGGTCCAAAGACATGCATAGTAGGTTGATTGGCATCTCTGGAAAATTGTCCGTAGTGTGTGAGTGCGTGAGTGAATGAGTGTGTGTGTGTGCCCTGTGATGGGTTGGCACTCCGTCCAGGGTGTATCCTGCCTTGATGCCCGATGACGCCTGAGATAGGCACAGGCTCCCCGTGACCCGAGGTAGTTCAGATAAGCGGTAGAAAATGTTTAATATGTTAATCTTGTAGCATTCTTATATTAATTATTCCCGATTGGAAATCGCAGACGTTGAAATGACAGACGGCGGTGGAAATTGTACCACACAAACTGTACTAAAACTGGGCCAAGATTCCGGAAACAACTTCTCAAGCAATGTTTGCACAACCCTCTACTTCAAGCACTCTGCTGTTTGCCGCCAATGTCCAGGATGAGCCCAAGGGAGCCATCTTTAGCCAACATGGCAGCTTTGCTTGGCACTTCAAATGACTCGCCAACAGCAGCTCATAAACAGGCCCCTGGATTTACTGAACTGTGTTTTTTTTTAAATAAAAAGCTCCTCCATGACTGTCTCGGGGCCTTTACAAATAAATTCACCTTTTACAACAATGGCTGATTTTTTTAAGAGAGCACAAGGAGTTGGGACTAGCGCCAACGGCAGCCATTCACACGCCGTATGTTCTTACTAGATCCAGTGACGGAAGAAATTAACTCGTATTATTATGCTTAATAATCTAATAGGTCTTTTTGTTACTGGTAATTGGGAGAGATTTTACATCGCTGTGTGAAGCAAAGCATTTTATACATTTATAAGAGGCTCTGGATTGCGTGCAGAGATGCTACGCTAAATCCATTAGAATGATGAGACCACGCTTCACAGTTGGAATAAAAGCTGTAATTTTACTGTTTTTATAGAAAAGAATTAGCGACATTTTATCCTGGAAAAGATGAAAGACTACATATGAGAAACAAGCTTTCTGGACAACCAAAACACACACACACACACACACACACACACACACACTTTCCCTTGGTTTGGAAAGGAAATAATGAGGAAGATGATAATACCAAAACGAAAGGATATTCAGTGACATCGCAATCGGTAGACATGTACGGCATGTCTAGTGGCTAACAAATAGCGGCTAGCTTCACGACTGCTTTCTATTGAAAACGCTTTGAAAATTTGATTCCTGAAGAAAGTCAAGCTTTTTTTTTTCTTTTGGGTTTAAAAGAAAAGGTTGGAGAAAACATCAGATTTAAGCTTTAACAGAAGGTTTAGTAATGTGGTGATGTGAGAATGTTGTATCAGCACATGTAGACTGTGTAGGAGTGAGAGGTTTGAGAGAGAGAGAGAGAGAGAGAGAGAGAGAGAGAGAGAGAGAGAGAGAGAGAGAGGGAGAAAGAGGGATGGATGAATGGGGGATGGTGTGATCATTACAGCCCTGCTCACGGAGAACAGAGCAGTCAGGCAGCAAGATAATTCCCAAACCCCAATGACTACTGAAGTATCGCCGACACACACACACACACACACACACACACAATCTCTCTCTTTCTCACACACACACACACACTAAATCACTCCCTCACCTTAACTCCCACTGTCACACTACCCCTTCTTCCCTTAACCGCTCTTACAGCACAGCTTCCTCCCTCTCTTAGTAATCATACTGACCTCCAGTGTACGTTAATCTAGACTGGTTCAGTCGACCTAAAAAAACACTCCTGATATGTCGGTTCCTTCATAATCTAAAAAATAAACCGCTTCTCCATCTTTTCTCGATCCACAGTTGAAGGCAAACACATCTTGAGGCTGTGTGTTTATCGTTGAGTGTAGAAGCAAATTTCCCAAAAAAAAAAAACCACGAATAAGAAAACAAGAACAAGGAGAAAAAAGATTAAAAAAATAAAAGAATAACTAATGGACCATCCATAGGTCTCTCAACACACACCGTAACAAAATGTTCTTCTTAATTAAGAGGAACATCTTGGCCAATAAACCTGATTCTAATTCTGATTAGTACCGTTACAACCATCCAGTGCTGCTGCTGCTAAAATGTGTGGATTTAGCAGCCCCTTGTGGTCACGGGAGTGTACTGCAGACTTAAATGTGCCCAGAAAAGGTGTGGACAAAGAAGCTTCCAGATTTAATAGTGCTTTTAAGTGGTAATGGACTTAAGTAAATTGGATTAAATGGCCTTAAATTAATAAATAAAGTAAATTAAATGTGAAGATTTTTTTTGCATGTAAAATATATACATGATACCTGATATTTATGTTTGCTTTCAGTAGATTAAAAAAACACCCAAAAAGCACCCAAACTGAGATAAGTTGTATTTGCTGATCCACTATCTGGCAAGTACAATCTTCCAACAAGCTCCTGAATGCAGTGTAATACTTTAGGGATTTAGGTAAATCACCTACAACTGATAATTAGCACATGACTGTAATCCGCTGACGCCGAGTCCAACACGCTCACCTGCCGAGGCTGTTCGGTCGCTCGCTGGAGATCTGTCTTGACTTTGTTGTTGGGATGGTTGACCACTTTGGTGACGGGCTGTTTGAAGATGGAGGCTGTCTGTCGGATCGGCAGGGCTGTGTTCAGGTCCGGTTTTCCCTGGGAAAAAAAAATAAAAATTTACATAAAACAAATGCTAACGCTTTTGATACCAGATGAAAACATAAATAGACTATGATGTACAACAGATTTTTTATTTTTTTTTTGTCAAAGGAAACCTGTCTGTTTTGTTGCTGCATAAGACTAGTAAGAGCACTGAAAAAAAAAAGCTAAACTACGGCTAATGTGCCCAGCTTAAGCTGACTTCCTAAATGAACTTAGCATAAGCAGATGTAAAAATAAATAAATAAATCACACGAAGCCCCATCTCGAATCAGACTTCACCAGCTTTGTTCTGTAAGATGGCTGAGTCGATTAACATGAAGGAAATGGCGGCCATCTTTCATCGCTAAGCTGCTTTTTACGATTTAGCGAAGGAGGATAATAAGGTGTGGAGGAGGGGGGAAAACAAACTAGTTAAAAATACAGAGTACAAATCATTGTTTGAGCAATTTCTGATAAATCGGTGAATTAAAAAAGCTGAGCACTTTTCAAAGCAGCCGAGTCAAGGTGTTAGCGCTTGTCAACCCGTTTCGTTCAGTTGACTCATAGAACCCGAAATGAAAAACCTTTCAATTTCAGTTAACCTAAAAAAAGACTCATTTAGTTACAGCTATGAGCAAGCACTGTGCTTCAGGGTGACTGGATTCAGGCCACACATGGCGTTTTATTATTTCACAGCTGAAACACACGTGTAGCTATTCACATGAGAGCGTACGCGTTAAGGACCAGAGATCCCACAGGGCTCGTAAAGCCAAAACGACGTACACGTACAGAAAAACCCTCGTTGTTAAATCTGATAATCGCACTGTTCTAAAATCAAAAGCAGTTCCCCTGAGAGAAAGTGTGTGTGTGTGTGTGTGTGTGTTTTATTCAGCAAATTTTCACACACACTGGGGATGAATCGGCCATTTTCACCATAACGGCTAAACATCACTCGCTATACTCTGTTGTTCTGTGGTAAATTAGTCTGAGATCTTGATATTCTGTAAGTCTATTCAGTGACATCACAATCAGTAGACATGTTTGACATGTGTGATTAGGCTAGCACTAGCAGCTAGCTTTG